>NC_143090.1:4848484-5151515 GCF_061535455.1 Colias philodice
GGGCGATTAATTGAAATAATTTTATTGTTTAATTTTGTCTACACAGGTTTTATGATCATGTCCTTTTCATATTCAATGAAATCTTAAATAAAAAAAGAATAAGCTAAGACAGCGTATTATATTTAATGTATATTCAAATTTTTATCTAATAACTTCATGAGGAGCGCGTAAAATAGCGCAAAATAAAAAGTTAAGTGTTAATAGAGCAAACGAATTTATTTTCAAAGTTGAAATAGATTCTTCAGCACATCGCAAAATAGCAATATAAAACAAAGCGTAAGTATATCATCCTAGCGTTTGTAATAGTGAAAGTGAATATATTATATTACGCATAGCAAAATACATAAAGAAACGTTAATCAAATCCAGATAAAGTGTACAAGCAATAAAGTTCAGACAGTATACAAGTAAAACGACTAGTTTCCCGCGAACGTTGTCTGAAGGTGAAAACGTCCACTTGTATATCAAGATAGTATCAGATTTACCGCCGCACGATTGTATCTCAGAGATTAATGCGCATGAGCCGCATAGAGACTCCAGCCTGTAATGTAATTCCATTCCTTTATCTCGTTATTTATAACTTCGGCTCCGTGTTGTTTTATTGTGTCGTGCTTGATTGGCGCCTTCGAACTTGTTTATATACTTAGGGATCTCGAGCGGATGAACTTATTTTTTTTCTTTTAAAAGTAGCCGATGGGTATAGATAATAGCCGCATTAATCTCCTTTATGTACAGCCTGCATAAATATTTTATACGGATGATATGAAGCGAATGTTTGTATCCAAGAAACTGCCTTTAGCTTACGAATTCTCAGAATTCCGAGCACGACTGAAATATGAAATTGAGTCATATAATATTAAAATAACTCAGTTTTATGTTATTTTCTTTATAGTTTGTAGTGAGTTACATGAAATGCCAGTAAATCACCTTCAAGAATGTCGCACGGTTTCCTCGTACGTGTGTAAAGCTCGCCTCTGGTCAGCGTCCAGCCAATTTGTTTTTATTGAGACTACCCTCGAGTTATGCAAACTCCGAGGAAACGCTGAGCGCGCTGTAAACTAACATCAACAACCACTTTCTATTGATCCGTCACTCGTACAAAGCGTATTCCATTTAATAGCACTACGTTGGATCAACTTAGCTGGATACTTTTAACGAGCATATACCTTTAATCTTGTGAATGTTGTTACTAAGCACTCTACGTATGCTAATGGAGATATAAATTACGTTTGTTGCATATCTGTAAGCGCCCGTACGAGTGTAATACCACAGTATTACCATTATTTCCTACAGTAGTGCGACGAATGTACTTGTGCAGAGAAACGGAGGGGAACTGGCGGGGGTCGGGCGACGCGGGCCGCGTAAAGCAAACACGCTTAGTTTGCTTTACCTAGCGCGAAAGGATGACGCAGTCGTATTTTTTGTGTAATAATTTTATTATACATAGGTACTTACATATTCTATTATGGCGCGCACAAACTGTTCGGTTTACGGATGTAAATCTACATTGAAATCCCAGAAGGAAACAATATTTCAGAAAGATTGTATTAATTGTATCTGTTGAATTAAAATCAAAGCTATGTATAATATATGTTGTCCTCATTATTTTCTAATCAGATTGTACATCCCAATGCGAATGCATTACTTAGTTAAATGTTATAATATACAATAATTAAGAACATCCAAAAATAAAGTGTCCACGTAAATAATATTTAGCAGTGCAATATCTGTAATTATATATTTATGAACAAATAATTACATCAGATTTAATAATCGCAATTATTTTGAATGTACATATGAATAAAGATTTTATCATAATATTAATAATCACAATTGTTTTATTTCCCATTTGTTGCAACCCTAGCGTATTTTCGTGTGGCAGCGTCATTACCTACGCTGGCGGCGGCATCGCGCGACATCAAAGGCGATTCCTTACTGTAGGAAATAATGGTAATACTGTGGTAATACCCCAGCCACACTATGCTACTCGTCCTGCTACTCGTCCTGCTCCTCGTCCTGCTCATCGCGCTGCCGCTCGCCTCGATATTGCCGTCTGGCCACACACTGCTCTACTCGCGCGATTAATCGCGACGCTCTTCACTAGGGATGGGTCGTCGACGTATTTTTCATCAACGAGACTAGATAGTTAAATGTCGTTCATCAACTAGTCATTCAACTAGTTAAAATCTTCGACTAGTCCATGTGTAAAATAAATAACTATTATTAAATAAATTCTTAAAACAATAAATTCTAATCTCAATAAAACAATTAATAAATATTTATGCTTTCTTACAAAAATTATACTCCCTAAAAAAAGTATTACTAAAAAACTTATTATCGTTTGTTTTTATAGTTTAAATTCAAAACATTGGTCTTGTAAACCAAAAATATTTTTTTTTTTTTAAACTTCAAAGAAAAGAATTTATTCTTATCAATAAGACTGTTTAGCCGTTGAATTCAACTAGTGCATTGGTGAGCGATGGACTAGTCGAATCGTTGAGTGTACATATAGACGGTTAATTTAACTAGCCCGTTGATTCCATGACGCCCATCCCTAATTCGCACTCGTATTGCCGGTCCTTTGACTCGCGCGCAAAAGCCGACAGCAGTGAGCAGGACGATGAGCACGACGAGTGGCATGACGAGTAACGTGGCCACACTACGTCCCTGCCTACTTCCCTCGTCACTTCCCACACCACTCGTCGAGTCGTGTGGCTGGGGTATAATAAGAGCGACAGCTCCACGTCACTAAGAGCTTGTTATCGTTGCGTCCAGGCCTTTCCCGATGTAGACTTAGGCTAGAGTTCTATTTACACTGTGAATACAAACATGTGACCCCGAGTTCGTGCGGAATCCTAAACTAACAGCTTCTGCTAAAGCTTGAACGACAAGCAAATAAATTTAAGGCTTTCATATACTTAATGTAACGTACCGTTTGGATTGGCTTAATAAATTGTCTGAAATACAGTACATTAGTATAACGATATCGACTGAAAGCAGACGAATAAAATAAATTCAAACTGGCAGACGTTACTGCAGTATCAGAATTAACATAAAGTATTTGGCATGGCGTAGCGAGTTAAGCTCTTGCCTTGGAAGTTCGACGTACTATTGAACAATGCCCCTATACATCCATACAGTTGTTGAATCAGTTCTCTGACTTCAAAGCGTTCTGTATGAGAAACGTTTTGCATACACAAAGTTGTATGAAAATATGATATTTAATATTCAAATTATACTTGTTCAATAATTTATAAAGGTTTGAGCATAATATTAATTAATAAAACAGACAATCTCGTAATTTCCAGAATGCTACACGCCAAGAAAATTACCGTAGCTACCTATTTATTGTATAAGAACATTTTTGTTTAGATATTCTAGTCACGATCTTTACTTTTTTTTCTTATACATATCTTAATATTTACTTTTACCAAGAATTAAAACAAACAATCGAAATAATAATAATATGTAAATTCCCATCGCGGTTACAAATGACGTTAAACATATTAATACATTTTACAATTACTGCTTTAAATTTATGGGTAAGAAACAAATGAGTTGATTCTATAGAATGGAAATAGACTCTATTATAATATTGAAATTATGATTGAAATGAACCATGAATATGAATATTGTGGAAGTTATTTAGTCGCTTAGCCTTTTAAACATAAACTTTGAGTACAGTAGCTGTAGTGTAAAATATTTGGCTAGGTAAACTGTTTAACTACACTGTTTTTAGTTTAAATATTTGTTATAGGTATGTAGTAGATATAGGTAAAAAAGTCATACGATGCATGGGTTACATGACAAAAATTTCATGTCAACTTAGTCATCACATAATTAACTGTTAATAAGGGTTAGTCTACATAATGTTTAATAAAGCAGCGAACATACAATATTACAACAAAAATGTGTTTTCCCTAAAAATACCTACTCGACGATTTGTTACATAAAGGTGTTTACATAAAAACGGTTTAATACTTAGAGGGTGTGTACGTAATTTATTTACATAAATAGCCTTGCTAACGTTTATGCGCAACCATCGAACAAGATAATCAAATCATCTTTAAAATACACGGTAAAATAATAAAAAGCATGAAATAATCACATGTGCCGGTACCTACATGCGACTCCTGTTGAATGCATCCGTCGCAACGTGCTCCGAGTGAAAAACGTATTAAGTGAATATTTAAACTATAGTTCACGTTGCTCTAAGGTTATAAAATTAAGCCTTTATGTCAACAGGATATGAATTAAAATTGCAAAAACGTCATCACCAACTTTGCATTTCATACAGGCTTTGGTTAAGTTTGGAATTAATAATTTAATACAGACATCGGCATAGCAACCTCTTATCGAAAATCAATAGGTACCTACCGTTCATTTTTATCAGTATTGAGTGTTTATTAATTACTAAAAATTGCTAATAACATTATCAACCAACTTAAAAAATACGTGAAATTAAAAGTCTATCTCTACGTTATTTTAATGATATCTAATACCGTTTCAAACGATTTAATTAACCTCTTTAAGACACCATTAACACTATTTCTTTCTTTTCAATTTTGTAAGTTATTATAGTGTTTACTATTGCCACACAGTTTTCGTTGGAATTGAAAATTTTTAATAATAAATATAGTCTGAAAAGATAACGATACATGCGTGCGCGCACGTATAAACAAACATTATAGATTGCTTTATATATGGATTCACTCAAAGTGTTTTAAATAGTTTCGAAGGAACGTGGATACCAACCGATTCATAAATAAATGATCAAACGAACTGCGTTAATATTTATTGGCAATTTATAGAGAACATTTTAATTAAAAGTATTGCAAGATATGCTCGTAATTGTATCTTTACTTTTTTTAATTTAGTATGTTATGCGGGTAATAATTTTTGTCGGTTAATAAGGCTTTAAACGGAAATTGTATTAAAAATAAAAGTTCTCACTCAAGGATACAAATGCGTATTACTCACTCCAACAATTAACGAGAATTTTTTTAAAAGCCCTATGAATATCAAGGTATTGTCGTAGGTACCTAAATAAAAAAATGTGCTCGAGTTTTCTGCTAAATTTCTTGTCTCGGATGAGATGAAGGGTAGGTACCTACATATAGAATTCTATTAATATAACTTTTGTTAATATTTTAATCTGCAAAGTTTATTCAACAATGTATGTAGCCTAATGTAATATTTTAATCAGCCGAAAACCATTAATAACAAACAGAAATTATTTGTAAGATAAGATTATCAACTATGACCCTTTCCCTAAACTTCATTGAACTGTCAAAACATTATATATTTATTTGTAATAAATTTACCATTATTATTATTATTTGTAGCACACAATTGCAGCGTGAAGTGCCTATTCAGATAAGAATTTAGTAAATCATCACGAAATAATCAGACGGCAAATATGTACATTCTATCTACCTACTCGAAAATTGTTAACGCAATGGATGAAAAGTGTTCTAAGTAACAAAAATCAGTGGCAATTTAGGTATTACGGAGAGAAAAACAATTTATTAAAGTAATGATTCATTTTGGGTTTTTCGCTGCTTTGAGTAATATATATACCTTATACAATTAGATGTCTAATAAAATAATCCTAAACTAAGCCTTTAAAATATAAAATAACAGTAGTTAAATAATACCCGCTTTGTTGGTATTGGCAACGGCCACCGGCTATGACCTATCCATATATATACCTAAGTACTTGATTTGTTTAATCTGTGAAATATTCACGCACTGCATATCATATGAATTCACACAGGTCGACAACCTTATTGCATTTTTAATATAGCTAAAAATAGTGGGTTGCGTAATTCGTGTAATAGCAACAACAACTATAGCCTTGAACGACAAGCGTATGAAGATTTAACATCAAATGAAACCGAGTGTAGTCGCACAGCACGTAAGACACGTCGTAAGTGACATTGACATTTGGAATGTTGCTAGAGCGAAGACCTCTGAATTAAACAAAATACATAATCTATGTTTCACGGCCACGATATCGCATTTTTTATCACAGACCGCTCTACTTACCTAGTGAAAAAAATAAGAGCGAGAGAAATAGATTACACGTAAACTGAACAAAGATGTGAAAGCTGCTGTGTTCTTAAATTATATTGAATTCGACATTTACGTTCGTTAAGTGTACAATAAAATAATAAAATGGCACAGTTTTCTTAATGTATTCGACTGTATATAAACGAATAAATCACACATTACGGTTTCTTTATAAGCCTTTAAAATTTTTATGATACAAGCGCGAAACTGTCGCCGACGCGGACGCGGAGTCGTCGGCCACATGTCGAACCAGCTGTTTCTATGACGATCACGTTCACAAATCTGGCAGTGTTTATACTACGCTACGCCACAGGCTTGCCTCGTTAAATTTTTATTGCCGCAAGGTCGTCACTTTATGGTCAATTCTGAGATGTTATTGTTCGCAGGCACACTTTTTTCACAGCTCTAGCGGCTTATAACAGTCGAGTTACGATTGACAGTGATTAGCTCTTAATTGTTATAGCATCATAAAACGACTTTTATAAACTTGTAGAGTGTAATCTGTTGTGTTTGCCCGATTATTGTAATATATTGAAGATAAAGGAACATTGTGAGCCATACTCGCGGCATTTCATAACAAATAAATGTTCCGCGAGAGACAGTTTTATTGTGAAACCGTACGTGAAAATGCAAATACTGGCACTGTGAGTGCGTTACAAATGCGTATTGCGTTACGTTGCCCTTGCACTTGGATTTGGCCACTATTATGTATATGATAACAAATAATGTTTTGTCTGCAATTTTGGGCATATCGACTTTCGCGGAACGGCCGCAAAGCTTTGAGTAATAAAGCAATTTGCGAGCGTGCCAACAAAACAATAGCCCCTGTTCTAAGCTTGTTTTAAAAGCTTTCGACACCGTGATTTAAAACCCTTTGACTTATACCTTATTTGTAAACACTGGAAGCACAAAGCGTTGCTATTTTTAAGAAAAAAGAGAAATTGTGCAACCCTATTGCCGTAAGCCTTTGTTTATTTTTGTTGGACAAATTGGCGAAAGTTGGAATCTCTTGTGAAGAATCCAACAGATACTGACAATTGCTATTGCATTTATCAACGCTATACTTCTTGGTCTTCAACGTTTAAAAAACGTTAAAAAACGATTTTTGGTATATTTATTCAAATTAATACATCCATATTTTATATGGAGATGAATAAATGCCGCAAACGAAATTTTCTATGATAGAATGACTGAATGAATTCAAATTTTTTTTTAATTTTTGTAGGTTCTCGGGTTTTTCAGATTTACCTGTATTTTTAATTTATACCTAGTTATAGGTAAGTATGCACAAAATAATTTTTTATGTTTATGCTACCTTAATAGTTGATCCTTTGTTAAGAATTGCAGAGAATACCTAGTCTTTTGTTTAAGGTGAAAGTTTTCAAAGCGATAAATAACCCTTTCTTTTGCAAAAAACTAACGTTAAAAAAGTTACTATTGTCGTTTTTTTTTATAATTTACAGAACAGCTATTATCTACAAATCCGTTTCTTATTCAGATATCAAATTAGTTTTGACTAATTCCTGGCTAATCGCCGGTATGAATTAAAAGAAACCGCAAACAAAACATTAATTGTTGTTCAATCGAAAATTTGATTACCTAAAGTTAACCAAAATTGATGCTGCAATCGAAGCCAATTTTTAGCAGTTATCACACAAAAAACACAGTAGTTAATTTAAATAATTCGACAAAGCATGTCAAATTAATAATTGCAAATAAATATTACGGAAGGTAGCAAAGTCTTAATACACGAGCGAAAAAATTACACAAAGGGCAAAAAATTGCATCATCTCGTGTATACAAACTATAATATATCTAATAAATAATCTTAAAATTAAAAGAAAATAAATGTGAAACGATAAATACCATTGAACTCACCGCAGACCACGCGGTCGAAGGGGCTCATCCAATCTGGAAATGGAAAATCTATTATCAATCGTAAAGAAAGTTCTTTGTTTCGGCAAAATTACATGCATAACAAAATTGAAGAACATCAAAAGAATGAAAACAAAAACATTGTTTACTTCACGAATAACAATTTTTAATTTAAATAACACACAGGTAGGTAAATTAATGAAATTATAATTAGACAATAAAAATTAGATTATATAATGTAAGCGCATGCTGTTGTACATTTAATAATTAAATAAAGTGCATTTTTTATTATACTTTCTATAGCAGTAGGTATAATCATAACATAACGTAAGCGAATAAATAAATTCTATGAGTACGTTAGATAAAATATAAAATAAACAAATTAAACGCTTTGTTGTTAGTATGAGATATGCTTCCATGTTACGAGCGAAAAACTTTTTGCTCGGTTTATGGTTAACAATGCCAACATAATCAAGACAATTATAAAGTCATACAATTTCATCTTTTTAGAGATTTTCCACCGATACAGCATGTTTTATTGTTTACAATTATTATGATATCGCTCGGTTATAAATATTTTTTTCTCGACTCTTATATGCGCTTTACTGGTACTTTTTTTAGTTTTCAATAAGTTTTTATATTGTAACAGCGGCGGAGTAGTAGAGGTATTGGAATTAATAAAAATAATTTATCGATTTCAGTTTATTCATAGCTCATTTAACCGTTTCGCAGAGTAAGCGCGTCTTGCGTGTTTCATACGACGCAATAGAGCACAAAATTTCAAAAGTTTAAAGTGATGCGAGATACTTTTTAATTATCAGCGCTCGTTCAAAGTAAACAAATACAGTTTATAATACGATACACTGAACAAAAGAATTTTGTTTACTATATAAAACATTGCATGATGCATCAGACCATGATTTAGGTAGGTAGACATATGAAAAGAGTCGATATATTATGTTTAATCGTGATTCGTGACTTGCAGTCGTAATTAAGATTGTTTTGTTTTCAATATTATTTTGTGATCGTCGCAGTTAATATTTGAGTTGGGTTTTCTTTTTTACTGGGATATAGGTATCTACGTTTATAATTTTCGAATAGGTTATCTCTTCGTATAATAATTATCGATATAATATATCATGTTCATCAGGATTTATTTTAGGAGTTTTTAAATAATTTAGATTGATTAAAACGTGAAGGTTTGCTGCAAATATAATTTATTTATCAATGTACTGCGACACTAACTTTTACAGGACGATTATAGTACCTTAATTCGCATTAAAGTAACAACTCCGGTTTTGTAAGGCACTAAAATTAACCGAATTATGCCAATCGGAAACATAAAATTTATTGATTACACAATCGGTAACCAAAAGTACTAACATAAAACATCGATGTAATTTTAAATGTCAACCGATATTCAGATAGGTACTTGAAAGTCACAATTCTCAAGAGATAAGCGCGTTGAAAACCGTTTAAAATTTAATTTTTTGAAGTGCCATACAAATCAGATATGGGCTGCATATCAGTCTTGGCTCATGGATTTTTTACACTATTTCTTATCACTATTTGATAAAAATTATTGATTAGTTTAAGATTAAGTATAGGTACGATGATTAGATATATCTATGTATTAATTATAATGTAGGTTAACTCCTCGTTGAATAATATGAAAATATACCTACTATACCTAGCTTAATTTTGATTGTAGAGCATTTGAAAATGGAAGTTTTTAAATATCATTTATAGATTGATAAATTTTATTTATTAATTAATCCTTATGGGATGGAATTTTAGACACATAAATATAAATTAATCATAAGTAGTTATGTATGTAGATACCTACCTACCTATGTACCTACCAACATTTGAAATTGCTTTGATATCTACTTATTTTAATTAGCCAAAATTGTATTCATTTATTGAGACGAAGTAAATTTCTCATTATTGCACTAATTATAACAACTAGAAATTGGCAATCAATAAAATTATGAAGCATTCTTATCACATGGGAAGCACGGTGAAGCGTTCTGATTGGCCAGCGGCGTCGGCCATGTTTACTCCGCGCATGCGCTATGCGCGCATACAAGTGGCCCATCTTTGTAACCGGTATATCACCTCTTCTGGCGGGAAATATTCTATCTTTTATGTGCTTGAAGAAATTCAACGTTTACATTAGTTGTGATTCAACATTAGTTGTGAGAAATTAGAATGTATTAATGCATGCTATTTGAATTCAATATAAATATTCTGAGGTTCTGCTATTGAGTCACTTTGATAATGATATTAGGTAGGTATTACAAAATCCTATATTTTAATAAATAAAACCGGCCAAGTGCGAGTCGGGCTCGCGCACAAAGGGTTCCGTAGCAGCAAATATAATAAATTACAGTTAAATCAACCTATCTCAAAAACTATAAGAGATACTTTGATCAAACCAAAAATCGTTGAAAGAGTTAATTAGCATGCATCACCTCTATTTTTTTTAGAATTTTATACCCCGTAGTTATAAAAATAGAGGGGGGGGGACATACTTTTTACGACTTTGAGAGCTGATATCTCAAAAACCGTTCACTTTAAGAAAAATGTTTTTTAGAATAAATATTTTGTTTATTGTTACACTAAATTTATTATTTTTATATGTCATATACTAACGATAACAGTCTTCCAAAATATTAGTAAGTAAATAATTTTAAAATTACAAAGTACCTGATGATATATCGGCACATAGAGCTCTTATTTTATTTAGAACACGGTGTGGGGGGACATAAAATATAAATTACATCATAAAAAGTATGACACTATCATAATATAAATGATTAATAAATTTCATTATATTAAAAAAAAATGATAGTGAGTCAAGCATCTACAGCCGCTGACGCAGTAGGTATATTGGGCACATCCACATAATTCGTGTTTGAATCCACCGAGACGGCCGCAATAATTCTTATAACCCTACATTAGTAACAAATCACGTGAAGAGACCATTTTAAAACAGAAACAAGTCGGTTATAGTCCATTTGGTATAATTTTAGTGAGCTACGAGCGCGTTACGAAGGCACATTCGCTTTGATTATGGGATCTTTACATGTCCATGTTATTGATAGCGGACATGTGCCAGGAAGGACGCCTCGTTTGAGATGAAAAACATATCATATTCACACTATATTTCATGCGAATTAAAAATTGTATCATGCAACAGATCGTTAGTCTAATTTCAAATTTCCTTTCATGAGTCAAATATCTCG
The DNA here is from genome assembly GCF_061535455.1 of Colias philodice. Lineage (NCBI taxonomy): Eukaryota > Metazoa > Arthropoda > Insecta > Lepidoptera > Pieridae > Colias > Colias philodice. The sequence continues at coordinate 4,859,679 of NC_143090.1, forward strand.
AAATCCACCTATAAAATTAAATGTATGGTTACCTCTTTAATAATAATTCAATATTATAGCGATTGCGGTTATTAAGAATTTAATACTGATAGCAAATTTAATATTCAAAATTGAATTTAAAAAAAAATAAGTTAATTTAAATCGAGTCGTGGGTAAACGCCCTTCAAGAGATAAATCTTTTTAATGTTCGTTATACGCAACAGCTACTTTGGTATATAGACCGGGAGATACTGACACAAAATTTCGAGTCATTTGTAACAGGATGGCGGTTCTACAGGGGTCTTAGTACGCAATGACAAAAAGAAAAACGATGGTGTGAACACTGGTACCGGCGGCTTAGTCGCGTGGGCGTTAGTCGAACTCGTCGTAAAAATAGCGAAAGTCAAACGATTTGTAACACAAAAATTTTAGAATTTACCGATAGCCCATAAAAAGAAGTAGGCGGTAGTGTCATGCCATACTTTTCCGGTGTGACTTACAGCCCGCCATACCGACGCAAATGTGTTGATTTAAAAAAAACAATTCAACCATTTGTACCAGGCTAACTTTTGCACAGGTAACCATCGTCGTGTAGCCATTTACGAAAATCACCATACCATACTTTTCGGACGATTCCAAATGGTCGCCATACCGCCGAAAATCTGCAAAAATTTTTTTTTTCGCCAAACTTTTTGTACCAGTATTGCATTTGGATTTTTGGAGAGTATTTGATAAAATGTGACCATTATTATATTTGCCATACTTCTAGTAGGGGGAAAAAGTGCTGCCATACTTCATAAATAAATTTATTATTAATTTATAGAAGTGAAGATTTCTACCACCTAGATCTTTGAAATTTTGTATTTATATTCGTTGAACCTCAAACTTATTGGAAAGATTAATGCCATACTGTTACAAATCGTTCAAAATACGAATAAAATCATACAATAAAAAAAAATCTTATACACATTCGCCACCTCCCACAGGTATGGCATTATCACACTTCTATTTATAATCATTCAGGAGTTGTTGAAAAAAAAAATTAGAGTGTTACAAATGGTTCGGCGAAAAAAAAATTTGCAGAGTTTCGGCGGTATGGCGACCATTTGGAATCGTCCGAAAAGTATGGCATGGCGATTTTCGTAAATGGCTGCACGACGATGGTTACCTGTGCAAAAGTTAGCCTGGTACAAATGGTTGAATTGTTTTTTTTAAATCAACACATTCGCGTCGGTATGGCGGGCTGTAAGTCACACCGGAAAAGTATGGCATGACACTACCGCCTACTTCTTTTTTATGGGCTATCGGTAAATTCTAAAATTTTTGTGTTACAAATCGTTTGACTTCGCTATTTTTCCGACGAGTTCGACTAACGCCCACGCGACTAAGCCGCCGGTACCAGTGTTCACACCATCGTTTTTCTTTTTGTCATTGCGTACTAAGACCCCTGTAGAACCGCCATCCTGTTACAAATGACTCGAAATTTTGTGTCAGTATCTCCCGGTCTAATATTTTCAAAGTGACATTCATTAGTGGAATAATTATGAGAATGGATTGTTATTTATTGAACTGAATAAATTTATCTGATATAGTTCTAGAGCCAATTCTAACATTATTATCGGCATATGTTTTGGTATTTTAAGAGATATTTATTTGCCGAGACGCGTCGTTATAGGTATATAAACCCACAAATGTTTTATTTACATTTGTGACCGTTCAAAAAGTTCGCTTTTTTGAATATCATACCTATTTAATTATATTTAGAAACCTACCTGTTATTTGATTCAATTTAATAATCCTATGAAAAACAAGTTTTATTTGTGTTAACAGTTTTAAAGAAATTAATCTATTTACCTTGATTGCGATACAAAGTACAATCCCATACCTATAAATAATTGGTGTAAAATTGATTTTTAAAGATTAACAAATTATTGTTGCTATTAAGGTAAGTACCTACCTACCTACTGATAATTTCCAATTTATTTTTAACTCAAGAACTCTATTCAATTAGATATTACTTGAAAATATCGCAAGTGTTTAAATAATATAAATGTATTATTAAACAATAATCATAATCAACCGCTATTAAATTGGTCGGTCGTAAAGTAGCCAAATAAAGTTTAGGAAAGAACGGTAGTAGTGCAATAAACCGCAAATAAAAAATAATTGTACCATTGTATTCAAAGCGTACAAGCAGTAAAACTTTAATAGAGTACCGTTTTTGAGTACAAAGTGGACCTCACATGTGAACGCATGCAGTGCAAATCTAACGGGCCATGGCCTAGGTTAGTTTTGTTTGCTTTGATGCTAGACTTGATAGCCATGTGGCTAGATTGTTAGGTCATATAGAAAGCGAAAAGTATTTAACGTTTTAAAATACATACTATTATTGTACTTTATTGCATTTAGGTAGCTTGATGATTTTTCTATCAACTCAGTTTTACTGTGGTTTTACTTTTCTTTATGTTCTAGTTTTTTTTAATAGACCTACCTATTATGTAAGTATACATATAAGCAAATACAATTATGTAGGTGATCATTATTAGTTTTATTATTTTATGACTCTACATTTATTCAATGACTATCGTTCTAAACCTAGGTTCCTACTATTATATTTTTCAAGATATTCTACCTAGACGAGAGTGATTTGTAAATATTTAATTGAATTATTTTTATATGATATATACTATTTATTAAATACCTATATTTTTTATACCTAATTGATTTACTATACCTAATTTATTAACAGTAAATCAATGTGTTATTTGTTTAGGTATTGAAAAGTTTTATTAAGGCAATTAATTAATGTACCTAATTATATAAAATAATTATTTTACATAGGTATTATGACTGTGTTGATTTAATGAAAAGTATTTATATTTAACTATCTATGTGTCAATACTCATAGATAGTTAAATATAATAAGAAAAATCTATTTTTTCTCATACCTATATAATTATTTATTTATGTACATATTAAATTTCTCATAAAATATAACATATTAGGTATATTACATACAAATTGTGGGTAGGTACCTAGTGCTGTATATTGTATGTACCTACCCTACACCGTCGGCTACGGCGGCGCTACATTTTGTAATAGTTACCTATAAGTAGGTAGATAGGTATTATAATATTGAAAGTATGATTTTTATGGGCTTAATTATCTTTGTACTGTTTTCTTAATATAAATTTACAGTTAATAATTCCACGATTATCTCTTTTAAATTGATTTGATAAAAAATATGTAGAGCCGATATTTAAATATTCAAATAAGACTTGTTTTGTTTTAACAAGGTGAAGACAATTGTAAACTTTTTAATTTTAATTAGATTATATTGTTTATATTCACTCATTGATTATTCATAGGTACCTAATTAATGACACGTAACATCCAATTATTATTGGTTTAATAGGTCATACCAATGCAGTTTTATCTAGCAAACGAATTTATGCCAATGAATATTTATGTTTAAGCGGAATTTACCATATCAAGTTAGTTTTTTTTGTATTGAGGTAATAAAAGGATAAATGTGAATTCATAACACGAATCAATCTTTACTTGTGATAAATAACGTTGCACTTGCACGTTTCCGTTTTATAAAATCCAATTAGAAATAAGTAATCAAGAAATAACATGCTTCAAATCGTTTCCTACATTAATCTACATAATATTTATAACATTAATTATTATAACAACAAAAAACAATGCATAAAAACTTAAAGAACACAAACAATAAGCTATCGGAAATAAATTAAATTAAAGTTCACACACTAACAATTACAACTAAACATTACTTTTACAGATGAATTGCTTCTACGACCATCTAAAACAAACATGCAATCAAGAAGTAAACTATTTACCAGTAATAGACATCCAAGGATAGCGTGGTATATCGGGCAGGGGCTGTGCCGATGGCTGAGAGCAAGCGGCACCCATGGCGTCTACGGAAGCCGCTGATGCCGCCGAAGCTGCGCTCGCTGCCGCCTGATGGTAGAACTGGGCAGCCGCAGCCATGCTCGCTGAAGCCGCGGACACTGCAGCCCCGCCATTGTGTTGGCCCAACGCGTAGTTCACCATCGGATCGCCACCCACCGCGGTTGGATATCGACAGCTCTTATCGTCCGCAGACAAGCCGCTGCCCGCTGGGAACGGCACCGATCCACCGAACTGCTGGTGGTGCGACACGTATGGATACATCCTCGCCGGTGCTCCCGGCGATGCTGACGATGATGAGGAAGAGCGCTGTGGGCTCCCGGCACCTGGTGAGCCGGCCCCCAGCGCTGCCGCCCCCAGGCCGCCAGATAACGACGACGACAGGGACGTCGAGAGCGACGACGACAAAGAAGATGAAAGCGAAGCCTCTATAGGAGACGCCCCAGCACCCGCGAATAAGTTCTGATGGTGGAATTGCTGGTGGTATTTGGGGAGCATGCTATCGATGATGAACTTGGAACTCATCGCTCGGCGGCGACGCGGCGCGCGACGATCGCCTCGCGGGAGATGCGTTTATCGCCGGCGATTCGGATCGATTCTCGCGCGTGCACCTCTACTATGGCCGCGGATCGTTTATGACCCGCGTATGAGGCTCTACGACTCTGAATTCCCCGTCGTGGCGAACGTTACCGCTGCCGCGCGCCGTGTACGAGACGGCGAAACGTGTCACGTGGGTGCGAGCGAGACGCAGTGACTCAGCGGGGTGACGCGCCGGAACCCTCTCCGTCTCATTAATTCCTACCTGCGTGGCTTATATTAGAAAGAGATAAAAGCTATTCGCTAACGACCATTCCGCCGGCCATTCTTTGTAATGGCGCCGACCCCGCGCTACCCCGCACTCTGCTCGTCTACGCCAATAGTAATCCGGTGCAGAACATTCACCACCAATCACAAACCATTCCGGCACTTCTAGCTGTCAAAGTGAATGGCACTATGCAACAGCGTAACATTTTTTTGCAATAGTTTATTTTCGCACACTACGTATAATTTTATAAAACAATCTTAATTAATAACAATTTCACGATTATAAGATAATAAATATATTCTTACCGTTACGATTAATACGTTACTATTTATTTTTATGCTTAATATACCTAATAACTTGCGAGATAATTTACATGAATAAATATTCAAAATTTAATGTAGGTATTCACTTTATTTATTTTGGTTTGTTTCAATAATTAATTATTAAGTAATCAAAAGTGATCTGATTATATTTTTGTTATTCCTGATTTTTTTTACACAAGATAGAAAATTCAGGTGATAATTATTTAAAGATGTGGTACGTATAATGCGATAATTGTTAACAATGTTTTGATTGATTTTACACTAAAAACTTATTTTCAACCATATTCTGTCAGGTAGGTACAGTCCTTTTAAAATTTCACTTGTCCTTTTAATATACTAGGTACAATATTTTCAGCATTGTACGTAAATAGCAAAAATTGACGTGAGTAAATTTGTGATATTTTTATTTTTTAATAAATAGAACGTTAATTTATATTAGTAACAGTTATCTAACTGTTACTAATATAAGAAAGAGAAAGAAAGAAGAAGATATCAGAAGAAATGTTAAATGTTTACAAATAAAATATGTAACCAAACATTCATTTATATTCGTGTGCTTACTTCTTCGCAGCTGAGCTTACTATAATTTATTCTAATTTTATTGTTTGCAAGTTATAAGAAATATCTTCGCGCCATAACAATAAAATTAAACAATAAAATCCTAATAAGAATTGCTCTTAGCTGTGTTACGCCGGCCACGTGGTCGAACTGGTGCTCGCTCTCTTTATCTTACAAACATATCTCTCTCTTTCACTCATTTCATTCATGCCTTTCTGTCGTAACCGCATCGCGCACGTGAGCAATAACAAACTTTATGATTTTAGCAATAAAATTGTTTATAGCGTGAGAATGTTATTTATTTAACACATTTTTGAATGCTAAAGTGAGTTTAGTGCATGGTTTTTATAGGCTTAAGTTGCCTTTTCAGCTTTATCAGGTCGGTGGTACAGCGGTGTGGCAGTAGAACATTGCATAAGTATTGAGTTTATGTTGTTATTGTTATGTTTATGTCATAAACGTATAGAAACTTCGATATGGACACTTTAGGTCATTTATTTTACGATAGGGCCATTTTTGATCTATAATTGATTCTTTGCTCACTGACTGGAAGGTTAACAACGTTTTTCTTATTGGATTTATGCAAAAACCTTTTTAGATCATGTACCTTCTTATATTGCACCAATTTAATTGTAAAAATATGCTATAAATTTTTATAATTTTATTTAGGCACCCATTCAGTCTACAGAATAAAATAGCAAAACAGTTCAAGCTGGAACAAAACAACCATCCACTTCAATTTTTTTAATAGGGGTTGGTACATATTATCTCATACTAGCGGTCCGCCCCGGCTTCGCCCGTGCCATGTTTAAATATCCTATCTCTCAAGTTGGATCGAACTGCACATGGTGTGCGAATTTTATTATAATCGGTTAAGTGGTTTAGGAGTCCATTGAGGACAAACATTGTGACACGAGATTTATATATATATACTTATTAAGATTTGTAAACTCTACCTAGAGGCAATTATAATTATGTGAAGCAAATTTAAATATGTAATATTTCGTCACTTAAAGATATAAATTATTCATATTATGTCTTCCTTTTAACTTCATTTTCACTTTTAATTAAAATTTATAAAACTACTGAAATTATTTATTTCATGTGAAACACAGCCAATTTGGAGCTGCTGACATATTTATAATCATAATGTTGCAATTATGTATACAGTGCAATATTATATGAAGTGCGTTTTATCAACTGCTTAAAAATAAGGGTAGGTATTTAGGTACCTTCAAAGTTTGTTATTTTTTGTTCTTGCATAAATTATTGTCTTATTAGAGAATGTGTAGGTACCTACGGTTAACTGGACTTATAAGTTTGATAGAGTCAATACATTAATTCTAATCTAGTGCTACATATCTCAACAGATCACTATCTCAGACACTAAACATGATTTGCTTATGGGATTGGTAAAGTTTATCTAGTAGTCTAATATAAAATATTTAGGTATTCTGTGTCTGGTTCTGTGAGATATACTTAGATTACCTATAATCATTGATAGATATCGAACTATTAATAGATATTATTTATTCTTCTTATGTTTAATTTAAATATTTTATATCTTCCTATACACATTCCTGTACATTGTTTTGTGTAGAAGGTATATAATATTAAATTTAGATGAATGTATCAATCTTAATTTATTAATCATCATTAAGTTTGTATTACATCTCAGCGATCGCAATAAAGCATACCTACCTATAGGCAAAACATGACGCGATGATCAAACACTAACTAGCTCCTATAGGTATAATATATCCTCATTAGGTAGGTACCTAATATCGTTAACATATCATCCATCAGCCAAAAGAAAAGCCGACAGCACATCACGCCTCGTTTTATAGGGGATCGATGTATAGGAGTCATCATACTGCCACAAAGTCTGAGGTGGGTGTGGCAACGTCCATCGTAAAAGTTCTACACTCCTGAGAAAATTTACAACTATCGCTTTTGAGATTTAACGAGCAGTTTATAGAACCGATGCTTTAAAATTCTCTATATACTTGTTTTGTCACTTTTAAGCGGTCATCAACTGTAGATAGTCGACGTTCATGATTAGCCCAATTGTTTAATTGAATGTTTACGTCAATTGAGACTGATCTACGGGATTAGAAGTGATTATAAGGTTGTGAACTGAGAGCTCTTAAAATATTTGTTTGCATTTTTTATGTATATGTAAATTGGTACGTTTTTGATTGTGTGGTTATCTTATAAGAATCTTTATAGGATTTGTTAATATTTATTTAATGATTATAATAGATGATATCGGTAGTAGGTTAGACTATAGACTGTTACTATTTTCTAGCACTGTAGGTATACTTTGAATCACTAAAGGCCCAAGAAGTCAACATTGTCAATCATGGTTACCCATGACCCATGACAAAAAAAAAATAGCCCAAACAAAAAAGATTTACAAAATACCCAGTTCACAAAATATTACCTATGATTTATTCTTACATAAAAATTGCGTTATAAAATTAAAAACTCGTACATCTGGTTTAAGCACGAGTCGAATTAGCATATGTGTCGAAAACTTATGAGAAAATTACTGTAGATTCTTATATAAATTAATATTAATACTATATTTATAAAATGTACATAAATATCGCCATTAAGGTTATATAGATAACATATGTGAATATTTATTAAGAAGAAATATATATAGCTTCAAAAATTATATAGGTATCAATGTCTTACCGTAGAGCGAGGTTCATCTTTTAACCTGTAACAAAATAAAAAAATAGTCATTTATTAGATTTATAAGAAATAACGATGCAAAGCTTGTCAGTAATCGATTGCGGACTTAACGTTTCAAGACTAAAATAACATTGTAATGTTGGCAATATACCTAAAACTAGATATCTATTTTAAATAAATACACCTAGTACCTAGTATAAATCAATAAAAACAATTACTTATCATTAATGTAAAAACAAGTAACTACACTCAGTAAAATTTAAGGCTAATTAATTAATTCAATTATATTTACGTAATGTACAACAATATTTCTTATCGTAGGTAACCTTTTCAACATAAACAAATATTCTAATAAGAAATATGTTGTAATTTAATTTGAATAAATTCAAACACTATCAGTGTAAAAATACTGATCAAACATTAAAGCTTAACATAATTTAATGTAGGCAATAAGATTGTAACTAGGCAGGCAACGATATTTATTAAGCAATTCGTGTCGTGTACAAGCCTGTAGGGGGTAAGTAGGAAATTTTAATTTCACGTCTAGAGGAGGCAGAGGGCGCGGAAATTTGTGTGGCATAATAAGTGAGATTGTTGCGAAATTTGCTACAAGAAAAAGAAAAAGGGCCTGTGCCTCACTAGCGCGTTGGTTTTGTATGGACATGCTTGGAGTTTAGTTTTTGATTTGGATAGGTGCAGATTGCATCAGTACACTCTATGATTTGTTACTTCTAGGTTAAAATGTGATTGAGAGAACTACATATATAGTAGGTATATAATTGTGTACAAAATTTTACATTTGCAAGAATGCAGTATCGGTAGATATTAATATCATATCTATCAGATAATCTGTTTTGTTTCTTATTGAGTTAAAGAAACAACGTTTACTTTTAGAGTTTATTTTAGGTTTTATTTTAATGATAATAAAAAATCTATATATTATTATCTACTAGCTGTTGCCCGCGACTTCGTCCGCGATTACGTCGCTTTTCGTCATTCGTCGTTTAAAAAAAATACGTGACACTTTAATTTTGAATGTTCTTAATTGTCTCTTATAAAAATAAACTACATTAAAATTGAATACTCTGATAAGAAAATCTTAAAATCGGAGGACATCGAAAATCTGAGGAAAACATGAGTGAATTTGATTTAAATTCTACATTACTTAGGAATTCAAATAATAATCTAAATTAAATGTAGATGAACAGTTTGAGCGCATCATTATATAATATGTACCTAAGTATTAAATTACGTTAGTTTACATAGTAATTTTACTAAAAACACGATGACTTTCTTTCGCGCTCGGTACAACAAACTAAGCATGTTTGTGGTACGTGGCCCGCGTCACTTGACCCCCCGCGAGTTCCCCTCCGTTACTATGCGAAAATACATTCGTCGCCCTACTGTAGGAAAAATTGTAATATTTTAAATTCGAGAAATATTGATTTCTTGTATTCGACTATTCGTTGTAGTCGAATACAAAATATATTTGAAGAAACTTAGGTTCAGGCAAAAGGGATCCTATCAAATGATAAACTTGACCTTGTATCTTAAAAGTAAGCATGAAAGGATCCTCTGATAATTGTTGAGCACCAAAGGATAATTTAAAACGCACTACTATTAGAGCGAATATTGTCTAAGAACTGTTTAGATTGCACATGTTCCTCTAAAAGTAGTGATTTCAAAGGTTCTGGTGTATCTTCAAACGAAAGGCGACTCCTTACTCCTCTTTAAAGCATTACAAACAGAACATACTACGTTAATATCGCCTATACAGAAGATGATCTGTAATCAATTGTGAGGTTATAAGCAAACCCACTTTTATATTTGTCGGACCACACCACCGAATTCGTAGATTGATCTTCTATGTTTACCTCTTAAGTCATTAAGACTGTCGAAATCTGTCTACAGTAGACGGGCCTCTCGCTATTCGTCCGTTTCAAGAGACCAAATAGTTTCAATTCTTAATCTTTCATTAAACAAACTTATTAATCGTACTTGTCTCAAATAATCTTGTCTTAAATAATGGTAATATTCGCGTCCCTACTCTAGTCATTGCTCATGTTCATGCTCATGTTCATCTTCAAGAGATCGAATAATATTATGGTGCACCCTATCATTTGTCAATCGGTCTTCATATTGAGTAAAAGTTTCAGATTATCGAGATAAAATATGCCATTTGCGATCAGCTGTGAGACGTTATACCCTCTCAGTGAAGGTTTCGGTCTCACAGGATAGTACATGCCGTTCGCGGTCAGCTGTGAGCCGCAATTCTCGTTGTGAAGCGGTTTCAGGTTCTCGGCATAACACAATATGTTGTTTTCGGTCAATAGTAAGCCTCTACCTCTAACGATCCTTGAGAACTCTTATTTCTCATTTTCTTAGCTTTGCTCGAATTTCGATATAAAGATTTTTTAGGTGGTACTGATGCGAGTAAATAAAAATTAAGTTAAAACGGACTGAGAGTGTTATAATCATCAATCATCATCATCATCAATACATATAATAAAATTGTGGAAAAGCGATGTCTGTACAATGAAAATATGTAGAAAAAAATTAGCAGGTGTTATTATTAAATCGATCTTGAACCCAAAACTGTAGTTAACATTTTTTTTGTCTGTTTGTCTGTATGTTTGTGCACGCTAATCTCAGAAACGGCTTATCCGATTTAGATGCGGTTTTCATTAATGTATTGTGGTAATCTTCATTTAACAGTTAGTGTTTATTTCATGTCAATCGGTTCATAAATAAAAAAGTTATGACAATTTATAAGTAATCACGGCGAACATTTGCTAAGGCATTCTATTGTACACTGTACAGTGTACGATAAAACGTAATTTATCTGTTATACGCTACAGTTATTCCTTTACATGTCCAGATGATCATATCAAAATTCCCCAAGGGTTTGGGGGTAAGCTGAGGTAGTAGGGGGGGCGGGGTCAAATTAACATTATGGTTACTTCTAATAGGTAAATTTTCCACACAAAATGTCCTTTAAATTATGTCGTATTATACTTTTAACCCCCGACGCAAAAAGACGGGTGTTATGTGTTTGACTGCTATGTATTTCTGTGTGTGTGTGTGTGTCTGTCTATGGCACCGTAGCTGGCTAACAGGTAAACCGAATTAGATGCGGCTTTTTTTTGTTAGGCAGCATATTTTCCGACGCTGGTTCTTAGATAAATTGTATCGAAATCGGTTCATCCACTTATTATACCTACATAGGGGTAAAAGTGGGAATGAAAAAAATGATATAATAATTTATTTTTAAAGATCGTTGGGAAGTTTATGAAATTATTTATTCCTTTTTCTATACACTTTTCTTCGTCTAAACGGTTAAGTTACGTGCTCCCTCTCTCTCTCTTCAGCCTTTAGTTACGTGCGTGAGACAGGAAACATCTAATTTGGATTTGTTGCTGGATTTGATAAAAATTGAGTATCGATTAAGCTGATCAGTGGCTACACCATACATTATTAAAAACATCCATTTAAGAAAGGAAGGAAATAGAATTTGCTCCTCTCCCCCCCTGGTTCCTAAAAAATAATATGACATAATTTAAAAGAAATTTTACGTAGAATTAGTTAGGCATTTCTTTTTTGATTTTCGATATTATATACTAATCATAATTTTTAATTACAATATTATGTAGTAACTATTTGGTATAGGTTAGGCATTTCATTTCTTGATTTTCTTAATAAATCAAGAAATGAAATGATATAATGATAAGTTGACCATACGTAAGTTTTTTAGCTCAGTTTAGTAAGAAATTTTAATAACAATTCTTTTAATTATTTATGGTAGTACGTATAATTACTCAATAATTGTATGTTAAGTAGTAATTCAGCATGGGCGTAGCCACGGTGGGGCTGGGTGGGGCGCTTACCCTGGCTTTGATCTGGTAGGTACCAATTGTGAAGGGGAGTGGGCGTGGGCGTTGGCGTGGGCCTGGGAGTGGGCGTGGGAGTGGAAGCATGAAAATAAAAACAATTATTGTTGCCCCACCCTGAGCCCATGGTCATAGGTCCCATAGTCACTATTCCACGCGGACGAAGTCGCGGGCACAGCTAGTAGACAAATATAATCAGAAAGCTTTGAACTCCTAAGCTCAACCATAAAAGATAGACATTAATTATGATGTCGGGAGATATTTTTTATATAATAATATGGAGAACATTTCTTTCATACTTGATTTCTGTGTAGCCCTAACCCTTAAGGTTGCACACGCGACGAAAGCTTAAAATGGAGTTACTGCTCTGCTCACGAATATGAAAAATAATTGTACCAAGTTTCGTTTAAATCCGTCGAGTAGTTTTTGTTTCTATAACGGTTATACAGACAGACAGACGGACAAAAATTTTTGGCGTCAGTGTCGATCCCTAATCACCTCGTGATAGTTATTTAGGAAATATATTTCATGTACAGAATTGACCTCTACAGATTTAATATAAGTATTTTATATACATATAATTAGATGCCAATTTCCATGTAACGTTAAATTCGACTATACAATAACTAACAGACAACGCAGGTTACTCTCGTTTCCGTAAGTTGAGGCGGCTACATATTCGGTCCTCATAACTTCACTTTTTGTGAACGAAACGACAGCGCGGTTTAATTCGATGCCAATACCATCAAAAAAAAGAAATATTTTTAATTGTGAAAAAATATTATGATTTACACTATTAATACTATTTTAATATTAACACAAAATATAAGACTGTGAGTGTGTAAAAATAAATCCAGCTAGTTTCACATCAAACTTATGTTTTTAATTAGGTATACGACATGAAAATATATTAATTACCAAGCAATAATCATACAGGTAAATACTGAACAAAAGTATTAACAGTAAAACTTCAAAGTATATTTTTACTTACAACATGTAAATGATGAAGGAATAATAATTATCAACGAACTAACCTTTTTGTATTATTGTTTATAAATAAAATTCATAAACAATAAATTTATAAAGAATAGAAATTTTCGACCACTAAAGAATGCTGGTTCGAGTCCCGCCTCGTTATCGAATTTTTAAAACACGAAGATTTTTAAAAATGTAACCAATGAACACAATCAATATTAGATTAACTGTAATGGTGTCTAGTTTGACTTAAAATAATAAACATCTACCCTCACTTTTAAAAATGTAGTATATTCACACGAATTATAAGCGCACCTTATAGGGAAGGGAAGATATGAGTTAAAGAGATAAATAAATAAATAACATAATTATATTTAAATTATTAATTTTTAACATTGTGTTCAGTAGTGTTATCATGTAAATTGATTTGATTTTTACGAAATCTCATAGATGGCGCTGTTTCAAATTTGTATACTAATAAATTCATTAAACTGATTCTCTGCCCAAATTACGTAAATGACATAGTTTTTATTGTGTAAAGCTAGATAATAGCACGGCTTACCCGAAACCAACATTTAAACATGCGTCTTTAGATTGTACGCTGTCGTAATTCACGGAATACGTAAGAAAAAAAAATGTTCACAGCTCCTCCCCCGGAGGTGATAGCATGATAATATGTTTAAAAAAGCCTCACCCGACCTGTTAGTAATATTCATGCAAAATTTTAAGTTAATCTATGCAGTACTTTTCGAGATTAGCCTGGACAAACATACAGACAAACAGACAAACAGACAAACAGACAAACAGACAAACAGACAAACAGACAAAAATTCTAAAAACTATGTTTTTGGCTTCTATATCGATTATAGATCATGGATTATGTATTCTTTTAAAAAAATATTCAATGTACAGTTTTGACTTTCCTACGATTTTATTATATGTATAGATAATTATGTAACTTCAAAAATATACTAATGATTGTGATTTGTGATAGTGGTTTGGGTGGTAAGTTCGAATAAAATAATTATTTTAATATATTGACAGCCATATTTTAGCAGCATATTCTCCCAAAAATCTTAGCATTTGTTAGAGTTCAACTTAATAGTGTTGTCGATTATAAGTATATCCCTCAAATCTTAACTACCTTACATTACTTATTTATTAACTATCTTACAACATCCTCCGGCCTCAGCCTGAATTATAGAGGGATTTACTTTTACAACATAACGTGTTTTTTTTGTAGACATCTGACATCATACACGTATGTACTTTTCATCTCATACTTTTTTCTTTATTAATCTCATTCATTTATTTCTGAAAATATATTATGTCATGTATACTATCTTCTTCTTATATATAAAAATGAATCGCAAAATGTGTTGGTAAGCACATAACTCGAGAACGGCTGAACCGATTTCGATAATTCTTTTTTTATTATATTCCTTGAAGTACGAGGATGGTTTTTATGTAGAGAAAACGTAAATATGTACCACGGGCGAAGCCGGGACGGACCGCTAGTAGTATATAATTGTAAATTAATAACCCCATTATAACGTTAACACTACTTGAATCAAAAAACAAAACATCATAGTCACGTGCATCTATGAAACGTTAAATCATACTACGAGAACCATACAACAAAGTACCATCTTACAGCTGTCAAAAACAAAATAAAGGCGTATCCACACTAAACTATCGTCAGGCGGTGGGCGCACGTGTAAGTGGCAGCTTCAATATTTATGTGCAATTTTTCCGGCTCCCCTCCCGCGACCCTACGATAAAGGATGCAGCAACGTACCGCAGAGAATTCAAAATACCTTTATGAATGGGTATTGTTCATAAATATTGTTAATTAACGAAATCCGATTAGGTATAAAATAACTATTTGCATCTTTAATTTGAGAAGGAGCGACCACCGGGTTGAAGTTGTGCAATGTGCAGCTTAGTTTTAATTCATTCATGTAGTGTACTCACTAGTCATACAATAAATACTATAATGAAGACAAAATAGTGGGTAAGGTACCATGCAATTTCCGTAGAGCCACAGACCTAATGTTTTCTATTAATACTATAATAAGCTGGATATCTAATGTGGTGGTTAATGGTTATTAGTTATGCTTTTTTTTTTTTAAAGTAGGTATTTATTTCTATGTAAGTAGGTACTAAGTGTTAAAAATTTGTAATCAGTATATAATATTATACTCAGTTCATCAGAGGTAGGTATGTACTAGTAGGTACCTCCCTACATAAAACTATCCCACAAAATCATCATCAGCAATCTGGTTTTTTAAATTTTACGTAATCAAGAAATTGACATTGACAAGCTAAGAAACAATAAGTTTAACGATCTTTGTAAACTATGATGTAATGACAAACTCATAATAATAACTTTGTGAGTAAGAACGTCCTAAGAACGGAAACCAACAATATTCGCAGCAACATTTAGGGCACTAAGCAATACAATTATTATCATTTCTGAATCTACACAACCGTTGTAACAGTAATATTATTCAAATAAAAACAATTTCAATTTGTTTCTAAATTGAAACAGAGAGCAGGCGGCGTGTTATTACATTTGGGCGGAGGTTAGCTGCGGTAGAGCGTGTAAAGTGCCGATAGAGCCTTCCCTCCCGGCCGTCTCATTGCCTATAACACCAGCTACGGGCTTTCCTCAAAAGCCTCCAAGAACGCCTCAAATTTAGCGACTTTCGCTCTCAATACATTTACGCGACATTTAGGTGCTGTATGACAAAAAGTATGTTCGTAATTTTTCCTTCGAGTTCACACGAATATAGTTGATATGGACCGAAATGTTGTCGCACCGAACAATGGGGTGATTTTATGAGACTTAACATTATCGAGGTATTTCTTACTTAGATGAATAAACGTTACGTCTTCTTGTACTGCGTGTTTTCGTTTACTTCTTTCTACGTGCTTGCGTATGAAATTCAACTGACGTGCTAGCTGGCCAGAATTCTAATTTGATTATGAGATAGGTATTTAAACTACACGATACATTAATTGAGAAGCTATACAAAGTGTAAGTAAATTGTGACCAGTTTATCTATGAATTGAGCATGCCATTGTTTATTGATCGTTTAAAATTCTGCAAGCATATGTCTTCATTTCATCGAGCAAATCTATAAGGAAAGTTGACTCATAGGTACTTCATAATGATAAATGAACGCTGCTCTATGAGTGATTGAATAAAATAAAATTTCATAAACATTTTTCTTTACTTTCAGAAATCAAATTCTGCTAGCCAATTCGTATAAGAGCATATCTATTATAGGTACTTACATTAGAATTCATGGATGCCCTTCTACCCTCTTCAACCTCAAGAACATATTAGGTATGTCAGATTCTACATCAGGTTAATCTATGTATGTATTTTTTATTAGATAGTTTACATATCAAATTATTTATAACTATTTTTTATTATGATAAAAAATAGCGCAAATGTTTTGGCACTACGTACCTATAAACAATTATTCTTTCGTATTTAATTGCAAATGTAGGTACCTATTGCAAATTTCAAATAAGATTTCTGAACCGAGCCTAGAGTCTGGAGAGATCACTGAAAATCGTTCCTTACTTAAAAGTTGAAATTTATAGCATGCTATAAAATATATTGCAAAAAGGTAAAGATGTAGTTAAAATAATGTAATGTAGGTACCATTTTCAATTATTTGAATTATCACAAAGTCATAAGATATCGAGAATTATACCCGTATAGTGTATGAACTCGCTAAAATGAGATGGTATTTTAAATAACAACGAGGTACTCTGGTTAGAATGTGGAGCGTAAACAACTGCTGTTAAAAATAGAAGGTATTAAAATTTTCTCTAACGTAAGAGTTGTTTTATGATAATAACAAATTATCTCACACATGCAATATAATTTTTATTAAAAATTACTTAGGTATAGTAATAAAATTGTATTGCGTAGTTTCAGTAAAATTAGTTATGTTAGGTTATTTTTTTTTGTTCGAAGGAGGTTCTGGTTTGCTAGTCTAATGCATAGCACTGTTCCTAAATTCTGGTGTCTGTACTGAGGCGTTCATGATAAAATATTATTTATTTATTCGATACTTTAATATTATATTCCTACTTTCTATAAATTTTTAAACATACCTGACGATGATGTATAGAAACTGGTTTTTTTTAGTAAAGTTTTTTTTAATAAAAATATTATTTTTTGCTTTGTTGCTTGGTAAAGACATAATATTAAGAGACTTACTATCAGGAAGAGATAACTGCTTTAAAGACATAAAGTCTATATCAATAGGAATGCTTTATCGGTATTGATAGAAGTTCCAGTAGGTACCTATACCTTTTTTTTTTTTTTTTTTTTTTTTTTATTTTTTTATAGTGGGGAAATCTTCCAAAGATACCCACGGCCCCCGGGGAAGGAGCCGTGGGTTATGTCGGATTCTTACCGACTAAAACCCCACTGTGTTCCGTCGAGCCGCTTTAATGATGGGGCCGCGGGTATTTGTTGGAATTCTTCCGCGACAGGTACCTATACCTAGAGGTACGCATGTACTTTGGTACAGTCTGCAATGTAAACCTTTTTTAGAAGAGAGTAGGTACACTAAATAAAACAAATTAGTAAAATTTTGTTACTACCTATTAATTTATGAAATCAATTAAAAATTGTTCTATTATTACAGCTTCCAAGAAAATATTTTATTTAAATTAAGGCACACAACTGGTTTCAAAAGCGTTACTTATCGATAAACATTGATGTAAATTTTTATTTTATATCCCATAAATGGAAATCAATAATATTGTGATAATAATGACCTTTCGTATAAAGATACAGTTTTATAATCAGAGCCATCTCTGTTATTACAGCTGAACTAAAATGTAAGTTAGAATATTTTTGCAACCCTTCATGAATACAAATATTCTGTTAACGCTTTTTAATTTTCATTTTTCAATGTCAACTAGCAATATTCTTATAAAAAGCTTTTTTTATAAATATATATTCACAATAAATATAAACTAATCCGATGAAATTTAGATATCAGATATTTGTTTAAAGCGCCCTCTCTCATGGGGTGAATGCACTATGTCACTGGTTATCCCAGCTAAGATAGACCATGGCTTACTGCATCTGCGGCATCGATCTCGAGGTCATCTTGGGGTACAGATAACTGTCATAATAAAATATTTAAAAAAATAATTGCTTTACATTAAGCTCTACATAAATCTGAAAATCTTCAAAGTGGCTCGGTTTGTTTGCCTCAAGACTAGAGTATTTTATAAAACAGGAGAATTGTTCACAAATATAAAAGCTGTTGAAAATTGACACACAAAATATAAAACCCTATTTTCTGTAGAACCAACTATTTCTAATATTAGATACATTATCAAAATACTTAGGTTTTATAATTAACGGTTGGTTTTTCATGCAAATAAACCTACCTATGTTATATTGTGGTTAGGTAGGTATATCCACCGTGAGCTTTTGTCACAGCCTCACAGGCTTTTGTCGTTTTGTTTTCAGTTTAATGAACGTGCTACGTTTTCAGAGATCCTGAACATTTAAATGCCGAAGAACGTTATTGAATTACCTACCTAGTTTATAGAGAAAACCACAATATTAATAATATAAAATTTCAATTTATTAAAACGCAATTTATTCCAAACACCTATAGGTTTTTACAATTTTTAAAAAGAAAAAAAAGTTACATCCCATAAAATAAAAATAACAAATACATTTTATATTTCACATAAGGTTGTACAATAAATCACACAACACGACTCACTCCAGCAGCGTTAGCAGGCATTATATACCCATATAAAAATCGTTCAATCACGTATAATTCGCGATAACATTGACGTAAGCGTGCGTACAACGCATTATGATACCTAGGTATCGTGTAAACGATAGCCAGGCATCACAGCCTATAATAATGATTCAATTCTCACGTTCCTCGCTGATTTACAACCCCACACAAAACCGCCATAAGACTCCGTAATGACACCTACCGCAGCCACTTTATTTTTGGACCTTCACATTTTTTTTTCACACGCGACGATTTAGAATTTTTATCACGTAAATTTTCCGCTTGAAAGGGAAACCTCTATTGTCATTCGGTGCGGATCGCCCGTTTCCTTACAAACACGTGTTCAGATGCGTTTTATATACTTTTGTATATATAACTAGTAGATATTTCAGTCACGCAATATTTTGGTTTGAAACTTTTGTATATTCGTAGTTTGGAAGCGTGGAAAAAACTGCAGTTATTAATACTATGATTTAATGTTTGGTATCACGAAAGAGTTTTATAATAAGATGTAGAGACAATTTATTGTCTAATCATTTCTATGGATCGTTTAAAAAACGAATGTTTATACAAAGTAACACACAAAATTACGTCCGTATGCAAAATTTAGCTTTCTAGGTCAATGGAAGACTCGAGCATAAGGATAAACAAAGCAAAAGCGACGAGAAAACTCTTTAAAATAAAGTAACGTATACATATTATGAGGGAATACCTAATTAAGTCTGATTGAGTTATTAATTTTTTCACTTATATATTGGTAGGAATATAATAGGTACAGGTATGAGGTATGTTTAAAAATATGGGTCAAGTATTTTAATATTTCGCTTTTGTTTGATTTACATACATAGGTACATAGGTAGAGATTGTCAGGTTCAGATTCTGATGTATAAATATAGCATTTCGTTCGTCCTTAAATAGCTATTATGTAGGTGTGTTAATATAGAAATAAATAGGTTGTGTATTAAAATTAGAGTTACGAATAAGTTTTTGTAAAGAGATTATCAAATACCTACCTAGGTAACCTCTATAAAATGCCTTAATTTTTTAACATTTCGTTGAGGAATATTTTTTTACAATAACTAAAACAATCTATTAAATACCGTTAGAATTATAATTTATTATTAATTCACTTCATTATAAAACAAGTTGCAAGAACAGCCGTATTAATTTTAAGATAATTCTCAGCAAATTTATCTAACATAACATCACATTAACAGTACGATTTCTTAAAAAAATTGTGTAGGTATAGGAAGGTTCCTACGATTTCACAACGATTTCATTACGATAAGGTTTAGATTAGATTAGATTACCTAATCGTAATGAAATCGTCGTGAAATCGTATTACCAAATGCATACAAACATAATGGTCTAAGATCCGAATATAAGTCGAAATGCAACGGCGTGATAAATAGAATGAGACCAATTTTTTAATAAATTTAGTGTATTAAAAAATGTATTAAAAATGGGTTGACTGGGAAAATCCTTGACAGGATATTTTTTATTAATTATTAATTATGATATACCTTACCTATCTACATTAGAACGCTCATTAATTCGGACCGGAGCCGATTCGTGTACCTAATCGGAAAATCGGATAATCAGACATAGACTGTTAGTAAAGAAAAACGAACTGTCACAAATAGAAATTAAATATTATTGGTGTCTTCTCTCTAACTTTCTATCGTAAAAACTTTTAACCTATAAATTTATAAATTTATAAAGCATTTGAATGCCTTAAAACCAAAAATATCAATTTCAACTTTTAACCTATCTAATTCTTTAATTCCTTTAGGTATAGGCAGCCACTCATACTAATAAAATTATCGAAAAAAAATTTTTTTATTTTTTTTTTGCAAGAACATAGCAACACAATGCACAATTGCTTCGACCTTAAGGGAATTGAGAATGTTCGAAGCAAGACCTTATAGGTGCCGGAAACAAGCTCAATTGAAAATTGTGTGGGCAATGTGGTCTCACAATGTGTGTCAGGAGTTGCAATATATCAATAAATTCTTGCACTCATCAAGTGTGCGTATTGTACCTTGTTCTCTTGTGATGTGTTCAATTTAAAATAAACAACTAGGTGCATGTAATAATCAGACTGAGAAAGAGACGAGATTTTCTTGTATTACTGACAAGGTGAACAATAATGCTGAGGCATACCTACTTCTTCTGTCTTTCTTATATGGCAATTGAGGCATACTTGTAGGTACTTTAGTCATTCACAGGTAGCATAAATGAAATAAAATTATTGCAATGTACATAAAGTACAAAAACATATTTTAAGTATTAAATTTAAATGTAGGTACCTACAAATATTGCAGGTATCTACTGCCTGCAGATATTTACGATTGTCTAAGATCATACTATGAACAAAAAATAATTATTTTATACATATATATAGTTAATTGTAGGTAACAAAATAGGCAACGTAAATGCACATAATATATATCCCAAGTTCCGACCTATAAACTGCTTGCTTATTAATAAATCTACGTGCCTAACTCGAATGTGTAAATAACTTGCATATAAGTTTACTGCCGAACAACATAGTTGCACCTGTGTAGTCGCGTGCTCATAAACGTTTTATTTTACAAGCGCTAAGCAGTACATAATGTGTATAAAATATAGTTCGTACAAAGTTTTGTCGAGACTTATTTCATGCAGCATAATGTAAGGCCATCGCCAGATTAAGTGGAACGCCTACACGCCCGATATTTAAAGCGAATGTCGAACAAAATTAATGCGGAAAACTTAGTACTGCCACAGATAATATAATGCTATTGCTATACTAGTACTGATTACTTATTTATTACGCGAAAATAGTGTTTATGTTATTGTTAAGTTCTATTCCAAAAGCAAGAAAAACTCGTTCTAATGTAATATTTTCTTGTATTTGATTTTACTGTTTTTCAAAACGTAGAATACTCACGTTCGTTCTACTGTTTTAAAAACAGAGTACCTAAACTCAAGAAGCTTATATCTTATACACTGGAGATTTCGGTATGAACATTTGACGTGTAACAAGAAAATTGTTGTGTTCTATCACTTTCACACCTAACTTGGTATTGCCACTGTTAATACGAAGTTTTCCCAAGGCTACTATGTATGCTGTAATATTCTGTGCAAAAGGTTAGTTTTTGTACATGAGTTTGTTGATAAATTGCCAACAACGTCATTCAGAAGCATTGTTGGATGAGACAATTATTATTTATGCTAAATAAAATAAGTATCTGAACCAATTATTAAAAAGCGATATTCCCTGATTATGGGTAGTTACCATAATAAATTGTAGCAACTCTCACTTTGACAATATGACATAAGTGTCAAAAAAATTGCGTCGCATCGAATATTTAAGTTAATATTGTTGCGTATTTAATAAATATTTTCCGAATATTAATAATGTATTGCATTGTGAAAAATTGCAGAAGTTTTCGGACACCAAATTCTGGCCTATAATTTCACAGGCAAGTGTATATTTACGTTATTTACAATATTTCTCAATACTCATGCATTTACCTGTTTAGAATCATTTTAATGGCAAAAATCGTCAAATTTATCATCATTTTACTAAGCAATCATGTTAAATAAGTTCTTTTCCTAATACTTTCATCATTTTTCAACAAGTTTTCAACAAACAAATTTAACAAGTAAGGTAACCATGATGATGGGTTTTTACGGATAGCGACGATAATATATTGCTAAACAATATTATGATGAATATTTAGAACACCATTTTAAAATTTTTTATACTAGTAATGAAACAACACACGACATCGGTATTGCACTCACATATTGTGGTTTGTTCTTTTTTACATTGAAATTTATACTTTTTAACCTAATATTTTTTTGTTTTACGTATTTCAGCTTTCCAAAAATGAAATAAAAAGAAATAAATGGCTGTCCATAGTGCCTATCAAGGGTAAAATTTATCAACATGCCAGAATATGCAGTTTGCATTTTAAGCCTGAGGATTACGGTCCAGAAAAAAAATACCTTTTGAAAAGTGCTATACCTTTTTATTTACCACATTCTTGTTACTGCGTCTCAACTGATAAAGTAATTTTAATTATATTATAATTAACCACCATGAAACCATTAGTAACCGTAAGTACAGCTCCTGAAAGACATACGAATTTCTGAGAACTGTAATATCGTTACCACACATCAACACTAGCGATGCAACTCTCCCTTTGGAATATTGAAAAGTTTTAGACTGAAGCTTGAGTAACCAAAACGATGTTTTAATGTATGTAGCACTCATTTTAATTAAAAAATCGTAGTATGAGATCAAAAGTTATCAAGCGTTATTTAAAACTATCATTCTCTACCAATTAAAATGGTATGTACCTATAAAGATGATAATTATTCATGTAAGTTGACTAGTAATATTATAATATAAATACTGTTAAAAATATATGTCGTTATTATTTAAAGACCATGATTTTTAGTTTTTTTTATTTCGAAAAATCCTGAATATACAAACCAGTGTGGTCACCCACAGAAAGAGACAAAAAACAACACTGACGTCATTCAAGGTTATATTTTCTTGTGACAAGTTAATGGTCATAGTGCAATCTCCAGTGTATTAGATATAAGCTTCTTGACCTAAACTAGAAAGTTAGAAACCAAACCAAAGGCAATGTTGAAATATTGAATATATTGTAGGACAAAAGTTTAAGTAGCACCTTAGTGAAGCAAGCAAATAGATACAAGATAAGAGATAGTCATTTCAAAAACAGTATCTAGAACAAACTAGAACTTCTGTGTTAAAAGCTACGTTGTTCGCTCCCAATCAACATCCCCATGTGGCTTCACCCTAACGTGTTTGTATCCCTCTATTGTAGACGGGGTTGGCAGGGACTCAGTGCTCATTACAAACAAAGTCCCCTAGAGATGGTGCTACTGTGCATTGCGAAATGTGCAACTAGTTCAGCTTTTGCTAACAAGAGGGAGCTCGAGTCAATTTTTTTTAATTAGGTACCTTAAATAAATAAAAGATACGATAAGCTAAAGAGATTGTTTCTGAGCATAAACGAATAGAGAATTGTAAAACCAACACAATGTCTCACTTACACATTTGCATGACATCGTACCAGTTAAGTAGATACCTATAAAAAAAATATACCTAATAAAAAACTTTTGTTTTACGTTTAAAATTTTAGCATAGCGAACCTCAATGTGCTACTGAAGAAAATACTTGATGGTTAAATATGTGAATTAAAGTTCATCAAATATAGAGCAATCGAAAGATAAACTTTAATGCGCTCATTAATAATTAATTGAGTTCATACCGCCATTAATAATACCATAAATAATAAACAATTCATTGCCTGTAACTATAGACAAGCTGCAACGACGCGGACGCCATGTAAGCTCGCTATAAAGCTCTTTACAAACATTGCATTGCATTTTGTTACCTGTAGTACCTATATATAGGTACCAAAATACAAGTATGTAGATATTATATTACAT
Source organism: Colias philodice (assembly GCF_061535455.1). NCBI lineage: Eukaryota > Metazoa > Arthropoda > Insecta > Lepidoptera > Pieridae > Colias > Colias philodice. The sequence goes on from NC_143090.1 coordinate 4,884,112, forward strand.
TATTTTCAGTTTTCTTTTCGGCAATCGTAGATAATATTGGAGTTTCAGTTACGTGTCTGGCGAAATTTATCTATTAATTGACATTTTGGTACGGGAGCTATTAACGTTTTAAAAAAAGTCATTTTAGTATAGTTGGGTTTTTGATATACTGTTTCTCTTGCTATTTCGGTTAGAGTCCGGGCTGTCTGGCTGGCGGTAGTGGTTGCGTTTATTAGTGCGCACAGGAAAATATCCGTAATTTAAAGTCATTTATTAACGCGTAATTTTTAATCTTTTGCCTTTAGATAGATCCATCAGACATAAATTTGTTATTGCAAGACGTTTTTTTCGTTGTTAAATAGGTGCCATACGCATTTTTTTATTTCAAAATCATTAAAATGTCATCGAAATAAGTGAAATTACATCAACATGACTCCGCTTAAAAGGTAAGTAATAACTTTATTACTTATATTATATTATCCTTTTTTAATACTTATATTGAATAATTAGTAAACTAATATTTTTAATAGATGGTTTCATATTTATTACACTTTTGGGTATTAGTATGAATTTGATGATATTTGGTTTTTATCAAGTTTACATTAACGTCCTATTTGAGGTTCGTTGGGAAAAGGAGGCACCATGGTAGATTGTTGCTAAAAAATTGTAAATAGTAAAATGAATATTATACATAGTATATCCTTCACGGGGACTCATGTTGATGAAATTTCACTTATTTCGATGACATTTTAATGATTTTGAAATAAAAAATTGCGTCTGGCACCTATTTAACAACGAAAAAAACGTCTTGCAATAAAAAAATTATGTCTCATGGATCTATCTAAAGGCAAAAGATTAAAAATTGCGCATTAAAAAATGACTTTAAATTAAGGATATTTTCCTGTGCAGATAATATGCGCACTAATAAACGCAACCACTGCGACCAGCCAGACAGCCCGGACTCTAACCGAAATAGCAAGAGGAACAGTATATCAAAGAACCAACTATACTAAAATGCTCTCTTGTCAACGTTGGTAGCTCCTATACGATTTATAGTCCCATAATATGAACACAAGCATTTATTATGAACAAATGAAAAAATATCATAAAATGCTCACTGCAACAATTCACGTATTACTAAAAATTTTTTTTCTCATAATAAAATTAAACATAACGGGAACATTACCTTTATTTACCTACACTTTATTCACCTCGCATTTGTCAGGTACCGTACCTTACTAATCACCGTTGCACAAACAATATGTATACTTTCCGTTGTTCCTGTTTTACAGCATCTTTAAGATGTTTAGAGATTTCCCGGTTCGAGAGAAAGGGTTGTGTGACAGAACAATAGCTGCTTTGTCGATGCGCTGTCCGTAATGCACTTTATTGTCGGTCTAGTGGTTAATTGCAGGCCAAAACAAAGATATATTGCGTACTAGCGATTTGATACTTTGCTAGTAATGAGATATTTTTGCGATGATGATAAATATTTTGTTCATGATACAGAAACAAAATCTGTTTGTAATTTGTTCTGCCTCAGCTGAATTATAAATTTTCCATTAGGTACATCACCATCTCGTGTAAATGTAAAAATTTTGCATTAAATGATTCAACTCCATGAACCTATAAATCTCGAAGTTTATCATGAAAACGTATTTTATGTTAAATTAACTTTTATAGAGCTGTAAGTTTAATTAATTGGGTAATTTAATGAGAAAGAAACAATGAATCATACTGTCAAAGTTAAATTCTTTAAAAATATCTAGTAAAAATATTAAAGGATCAAATTTGTGCAGTTTGTGATCGCACTATATACCGCGATGGCATACAATGCAAGAAAATTGCACAACGAAAAACCATAAAACCATCACCCTATTACTCAACCCTTTGAGGTGTAATAAATATTTCTGTCATTGCACCACGAAACCTCATATCACTCCAAGGCGATTTTTAACCGAATGTTAAAGTAAATACGGCATAAATTTCTTTGGAACAACGACGATACATGCATGAAAGTTTGTAAAAACTTAACTGTTAAGGTAATTACTGAACAATGAAGCGTAGTGAAGGCTATAATCACAGGTATTAAGGGGTAAAACGCGAATTCTCTCAGTGCGCCTCGAGTTGCAAAACAGAACGTTTAAAAGTTTAAGTGCTTAGTTTTTGTGTGTGATATGAGTTCAATTACCAAGGAAAGTGTGTAGAAATCAAAAGCAAGATAGCCGAATATCCGAATATCCTCTAGTGTATAAAAATATAGGTATAGGTAATATAGTTGACAATTTATGCTACACTTGATTTTTTTATTGCATCTTTAAAATCCGTTGTTAAGTGTTGCATATTAAATTAGTATTCTTTGCAAAGTATGATGTTAATTTTATAAGACTTGTCGCTTCATTAGAATCATATGCTAAGTTAAGCAATTTATTAATATAGATAAGATTTAGATAATGTGTTGCAAAATATGTAAGTAATATACAGAATACGGTATCGTGTAGGTAATGTAATGATAATTGATATCGGCTAATGTTTATTATATTTAAAAGACTATCACGTTCGCTAACGAGTTCAATTTGGGGCGGCGCTTGGATATCAATAAAAGCATTTCTGAGGTTACACCGTCGTAAAGTGTCCCATAAAATATTTTATAACCCATGTGTACACACATTAAACAGATATACATTACAACAATAAATCATTATTAATATACGGTATAAACAATATAACACGGCAAGGGTTTACTTATGTAAATAATTTTATAGCATTTACGGCCTTGGATTGTCTCCCGCGAATTTTATTAGTAATAAAATTAAATTTAGATCAAACATGATTTAAGTTTCCTCTAGATTTTATAGACGTCATTCTTACATTGTTACTATCAATGGCTATTAATAAATCGTATGCGTGCGAATGAGTGATTTGTGTACACGAGCTTCGGAAGAAACTCTACGTCCGACGTTTTTGTTGCAATAAATATGATTTGTACCAAAGTATATTATAATTAAATGCATTTATCGATAATATGAAAGTAAAAAACCTTAGCCTTCACCTTTACGTTTAACTCGACAGATGTTATGTAGCCTAGAACTATTTTTATATACGACATATAAAAAGGGCAATGATACATAAATGGAAAGTAATTCTTTGTTCTCATATTCAGAAAAAAATCTAATCGTAAAGTAGGAGAAATATAGCCTTCCATCGTAGGCAAAAGGCACACCACGCCAAGTGCATTGCTGTTTCACAAGAAAATCGATACCGGGCACGGTATTAAGCAAACAAATTATGTTCACGTTCTTATGCATTCAGCTATATTAGTCTTTGCGAATGAAAATTACGACTCTATTAACAACTGTAAATAGAATTCTGTGATCTGTTTACCAATCCTATGTCAATTTTGATAATTATAGTAATTAATTGAATAGATTATTATTTTCTTAAATCTTTGTCCAAGATTAAATAAAAACGGTGCGCATATAGGGATAATTAGGGCTTGCGAAACTGTCGTATTTCTTTTAAATAACTAATTCTTTGCATCTATTTACTCATTTAAGGACTTATCTACAAAAACAGTTCTTAATACGAATACGTGCTGATTAAGTATAGTTTCGCTGATGTTATATAATTCGAAATAGATAACGAAGCGCACGAAAGGGATATTGTATAGGTACAATGTCATGTAGCAAATGTTCAGATGAGGACAAAAGTTCACGTACTAGTTTTCCCATTCTGCCAGTGAGGGTCGTAGACGGTACAAACCAATTTAAAGTTGGCGACCAACTGGTTAAAAAGCAAAAGTTCCTTTTGAACATCTCTCGCTTCTGGACCTTTATTTTTACTTATTTTACTCCGGTCCTTTACGACTTAGCCATGTGAAGGGCTAAGCTGGACTACGTTATGTTTGTTTTATTTTTATATAGGTAGGTACCTACATTTTATTATGCGGATTGTTTTGCGTTTTTGTTTTGTTTTGTGCAAACGTTAAATTTTCACGTTATTTCACAAATAGATAACTTAGTGTATTTTATTAATTTAACTAGCAATGCCCTGCGGTTTCACCCGCATAGATAGCGATATCGTTACAGTGAAAAGTCTACTAAATAGGTCGGACTATAGGTTTAATTTTTAATCACATGAAAATCACCTTTACCCCGTCCCGTGGGGCCGTGGGTTATGTCGGATTCCTACCGACCAAAACCCCACTGTGTTCCGTCAAGACGCATATTGGTAGAATTCCTCCGTGACCCCCGCACTACGGCCTGCTCGAACAGTATAGGTACCTACTATTTTCTGTAGATTGACACTTTTAAAAATTCGTTATATCTTTTGAATGGAATATCCAATTCTTTTCATTTAAAAAGTATTTTGGTGGTATTGAAACAGTCTATAATAAAACATCATTTAATGTGATAAGGATTAATATATGTGTATGGATAACATGGTTTGATTACTGTCGGCACTTTTATTTACTTTGAAAACGTAAAAAAGTTGTTGTAGTAACATAACTACTGAAGATGGACATATGGTATCGCGGACTTTCTTGTAGATATTGATCCATTCTATAATACCGTAGAACATTTTTTTGTTCTATCTTCAATAGATTCTGCAGCGCACGCGATGACAGAAGTTTTATTGAGGATTTTTTTACACCTTGGGTTACATTATTGCATTTTTGGTAAGGATCTCTAATTTTTTTGAAAATGCAATATAGCCTATGTTGCTCAGTAAAGATGCAGCTTTCTAATGGTGAAAGAATTTTTGAAATCGGTCCAGTAGTTTTTGCGTGAAAACCATACATACATACATACATACTTACATACATACTTACAAACTTTTCCTCTTTATAATATTAGTATAGATTTCATGACACTTTCAATACTATATTACGGCATTTAATGAAACAAAAGCCTGCGTTAATTTAATTAAAAAACGGTCAATACTTTAAATGTATTCAGTCAAACAATTCCGATTGCCAATTTACATTAATGACACGAAGTAATTAAACTTAAGGTAACTGTAGAAATTAGAAAAGTTCTAAAACAGATAATGTTTTACGTGAAGGTTGCCAACGAAACGACCTTAATTACTACTGGCCCTAAACTTAAGCAGCCATTAAGAAACGTTTGACAGTTTGACCTGTATTAACGTCGCTTTCTTTCAAAGTACCCACTGTTAAATTATTCATACAATTATCGATACTACGTAAATTACATGTACCCAAATAGAACGATAAAGCTCTGAATAAAGCAATAATAATTACAATCAATTATGTACACGCTAGAGTTATATTTAGAGATTGACTTTGTTGATAAAATAAAACTGATGTGTTATGTGACCTACCGACTCTACGATTATTTTTAATCGTTTCTAGTATTACATAGGTTATATATTAGAATGAGAAGTCGAAGATTTTGTTATGTCTACTTACTTCTCATAAATTAATGAGAAGTAAGAAGACATAACAAAAAGAACTCATATAAAAACAGGTCTATAATATTATTAAAGCTATTCGTAATATCATAAGATACTTTACATTATTGGAATAGAAACGTGGAAAAATATTTCAATTACGTAGCCCTAATGTAATTAAGTGTCAGCAGTAGACGACGACAAAGTTCAATCCTATTAAATTACTTCTCTTTTATACGATCGACTTAATTTTTGTAGACGCCATTTTACAAATCTGGAGACTTGTTGAAGTTTCAGTTTCAATTTCAAGTGGAATTTTAATGGATGTCTGGAACGGTGAAAAACTTAATGTATCGTGAATAAACAATGGAGTTTCGCAATCCCAAAGACGTTCTGGAGTCTATCCAATGAATTAATTAATAGCAAGAATTTGGTTTTATATGTGCCCTTATACATATTTTATCAAAGTAAACAATTAATAGTCTCATTTCGTTTACTTTGCCATGAATTTTTATTACAAAAAACAAAACAATAATTTACACTTAATACCTTAATGCTTGACTTATTGGCCTACATTCTTCAGATATTTTCTGTATCAAGTGATAAATAGTCATATCTACACATAATATACCTACCTATAAGGTAGATAAGTTTTCAATGGGTCAATGTAACTGTAACACCGCATCATACCTATCGACCTTTTACGATCAGCATGGAATCTTTATATACGTAGGTACATACATATAATATGGCTATATTATATTTTCTCTATCCCATATTAAAAACAAACATAATTTTTGATTTCGTCTCCAGATTTGCAAGTAGTGTTTACATTGCATAATTGCCGGTATAGACCTGCTACTAATTATGGATGTAGGTATTTAAATTTATTTCTATAATAATTGCTGCAATTAAGGATCTATATAGTAATTAAAGCTAATATTCTTTGATCTAAAAACGCAGAAGAATTAATAAATAACAGAAAAGCGAGTAGATTGAAAGCTTCGATTACCGTTTAGTTATTTATCGCTGAAACTTAAATTGCGAACCCAAAAAAACCTTAACGATTAGGATTATTTTGTTTTATAATTATAATATCACTGTAAAAACCTCAAAATCGATCATTGTCATAAATTTAACCCGCCCGTCTTTTGTTTTCACAGACGGTTTCCAATTATTAAAATGTATCTTTATGAAATTATTATTCATGAATCGTGCATAGAATAATCAACCTTATAGCCATTTCTAATTTAATGCCTTAATAAATGCAGATATTTTGTTTTTCACACATAGATGATTAAGTTATTAACTTCTATGGTTATTACCGACAATTGTCGATTCGTTGGGCGCCGTGATCGATAGAAATATATTCGTTTTTAATTAGTAGTGTAGGTATGGAATAGTTTAGAAGTAATTTTAACTGGTGAACGTTATAGAGCAAGTTTCCCCCAATTTGCCGTCAAGTTTGGAATTATAAAGCGGCGGGTTTGTGCCTGGCAACACGTTGCACTGACAGCTTTTAAAATATTATGCTCACGATATTTCTGTTGTCGTTAATTATCTACCAATATATTTTTCATAATAGACGAAAATTTTTATTTACAAACACCTGCATTCTCTACCATCTATTAAAAAAATGTTACATTTTATGCGACAGACCGTACCTACCTACAATCTACATGCCTATAATATAGTGGTAGCTGTATACCACTAATAGTACATACTATATATATATTACAATGTGATTTGTTTTTTATATATTATAAGCATTAACAATGACAAATGAAAAAATACTCACACAATATTTTCGCTCAGTTTGCTCGTAAACTAGTAGTCCTGTTTGATTCCGAATTCTGAATGAATTTCTCGGTCTGTTTTTAAGCAACGTAGACTTAAAGTGTGACAATTAAAAAATGTTATTTATGATATTGTATGGCGCTTAGATTTACGAGGCAATAAGGAAGTGTCCGTCGGACATATTTTGAGGAAAGGATTGAATAGCTTATTGTATGTGCATCTTTGTTACTTTTTTAAGTCCTTTATTTTAAAAGTTAATGTCATTCTGGTATTGTTGTGAGGCCCCATTGTTCCTTTATGTGTTTTATTATTTGTTTTACAAAATTTGAAGTATTTTGTATCGGATGTGACAGTTGTTACAAGGATAAATATGACACGAAACGAATCAACAAATTGATAACTTGTAAATCAAATTTGCATGGAATCGTTGGGAGGAACATAATGTAATTCAGTTGCAATGTCCATTATCTCACGATCCATAATGTAATACAGTGCCCCGATATAAATATTCATATATGTGTTGTGTCCCTGACGTGGCCCACGTTCATTTGCAAGGGACAATTGCATCCGCGTCTGCATGCATTGTACCGGCTCAGTAATATATCAGTCTATTATACGTCTCATTGCAAATGCCCGTTGCATCCAGTGATGCCTACATTTGTTATTCTAAAATTTTCCATGCTAAAATACCCAGAGCTTTTTCCTTAAGTAACAAAATATACCGTTCATTTTAAGTGTGTATTTATCTTGTAGAGCTTTAATTCAATTAATTATGCAAATTTTTACACTGGTAATATTATAAAACGTAAATTCCGTTACAATCATACCTGTATTGACATTGATAAGCAATACAAACGACTATTTCTCAAATCGTACCCATTATAAATGTAGAAACATGAGATGATTCATCGTACATTACTCGTAACAAGATGACATCAATATCCAATTAATTTAGTTGATATTTATATCTTCTTGCTGCCGTAAATCATGCGAAAATTTCCTTATTTTTCTCTTGTATGTATAACGTATAAAAGAGTACATTTTACCAGCTTTTTGCAATTTCGACAGACATTAAATTATTTATGAAATGAGAAAACTTAGATAAGACAGCGCCACAATTAAAAACTCTGGCTGCAGCAGCTATTATGGGAATAATTAATATTCTCGAGTAGCAAGTTTACCAGACGGCTTATATACCGCGCTTGTATATGAATGCAGCTTATCCACACAACGGAAGCCCTCGCTTCGAGATCCGACTCTCATTGTGATGCAAATGCGTTCGTTGTCTGCCTCGAAATTACCCTTTCGGTCAAGCGGGAGCGATGACCAAACATTAAAACCCTCCCTTTTAAAATCGACCCCAATACTCTTCCCCTTTCATAGCCACCTTTATATTTTAGGAGTAATGAGAGTAGGCACAAAGGGAAGATTCAGACGTTATGAACATATTTCATACAGATATTTCGCATTGCTAATGTGATAAAGCGTTATGAAGAGGAATGTACAATTGCATGGACAATAATTATGGAGCACGCTATTAAAGTGGGTATAACTGGACCGAAATAATGTCTTGCGATTCTGTTAATGGTTGTACTTGGGGTTCGAGTACGTGTTTTGATGGTATTTATTAATGATTTTGGGGTGAAGAAGTCTTTAAAGACTGCGTAGAGAGTATGTACAAATTGTGAGCAGTTCCTTCCATTAGGTAAATATAAAACACCCAATTTCATTAAGATTGTACAATGTAGGTACAGAATTCCATATTACCAGAGTGGTATAAATTACTTAGGGTTATAGAGAAACGATGAAAATGTTAACTTCATAGAAAATATAATTTATCAAGCAATGTAATAGGTATCTTTTGGCTGCATATTAGGTAAGTATATAATTTATTAAGATTTTAAATGTGAATTTTTCTTTAATAAAAGACGATACTAAATAAAATTAAATAGTGTACACTGTACATTGAAAAATATCTATAAGTTTACATTACTTTCATAGGGATACAGATAAGACAGAAACAATAAAAACGAGGTGTTTAGTCCAGACGCTCTCCCCTGGGTACCGCTTCCTCGCAATTTCGCAAAACGCTGTCTACCTACCTAACTACACATACATACGACGGTATGTATTGTACATCCTACCTACTCTAGAAATACATACATACTCTAGAAATGTACAACGCTTCCACCAACTTTAAAAGATCCCAGCTCGACTATTCATTTGAATTTTATAGCTACGTGCCGTATACTGAAGAAGGAAGCTTCATGGTTCTTTTTAATCTGGATAGGCTCTCGTTTTATATTACCGGAGAGACTAGAAACTAAATTGAAACACATATTGCTGCGATGGATTCAAATTACCATTTATATACTCTTGAATATTACCACCCAAATTAAAATAGAATGAAAGTAAATTTATTGCTATTTGCATGGTTTTTTAACTTCCTAATAACCTTTAAACACGTACTTAACAAGCTTGATATCAGCAATAAATTAGATGAATTGGAAACTAGAAAGCTTATGCAAATTTTCATCAGACTGCCATCATCTTAAAATATTTGTTTTCAATATCTCGTGTGCTATTAGTAAATAGATTTAAAGGTATCCGAAAATATTAAAACTAATTATTAAAATACCTATGCGTTTCTCGAACGTCTTGTCATGAATCAAATATATCGCTTACAAAAATGTATTTTAAATGGCCTTATATAACTTATTTCGATACTAGTTAACCATTTACGTAGACCCTTAATCATACGTAACCAATATTTAATGCATAGAGATCAACGAATGTGCACGGGCCAAGTTACGTTGGATGAAAAATATTTCTATGTTGTTAACTGCGGGCGGTATTATTTAAGTCAGTCTTATCGATTTATTTTATCCAAAACTGCCGCAATTATGACATTAATTCAGATCATAAAAGCCATAGAACGTTCATATACGACGTTTGAATCGAATTACTTTATTGGATGCCGCGCGAACGAAAGCGTTCTGTTGGATCGACTTATGTGCCTTTTTTCTAACAATCGTTTAGACTGGAAACAGGTAAGGTGTGGGAAGAACGACGAACAAATAAGGCGATCTTATACGCTCGATCAGACACAAATAAATTGTACGGAACACGTCTCCTATTCATATACCTACAATAGACCGATCGCGGATACCTTCGTAGCGAACCTGTTATGTAGATATTTAAGCCATAAGTTAAGTACTTAAGGTGATGAATTAATTTTTCTAACATTTACGGCCCTTTTCAAACCTTCGTAATTTTTATATTATTAAAGTTGTCGTGATGAAAATTCTTGACAAGAAAGTTCAATAGTAACACAATACGTCTACCGTTTTAGAAACATGATTCCATGATATTTTCTCGATAGAAAAAAAATACAAAGTTCTCATTGTTATTTTTTTATAATCTCTGGCATCTTCAAAATAACAAACGTAAAGTTACGACTTTTTGGATATTAACTATAAAATATACAACCTATACGTCTACCGATTTAGAATTTTGAAATATGCGATGGTTTTGAAATAAACAAGAAATACTTGAAATTAGCGCGCGACCAGCCAATATAGCGAGAGCCGCCCTGTACCTTCCTACCCCGATCGCTGCACGAGTCATTCCCGCTACGGCCGTCACACGGGGAACTTGTGTCGCTCGCGCAATCGTAAAAAAGGGTGACAACACGATAAGACAAAATGAGACAAATGGGGACAATAAAGAAAATAAGAAGAAGAAACATAAAGGTTGGAGAAAAAAGAAAGCTTACAATTGGAACAAATTAATGAAGAAGTTGGTTTTATTTTAAATTTGATGATAATTGTATTATAGACGATGTTTGATATGTACCCCTGTTTTAAGTACATAACGAATGTGGAAGATTTTTTTCATTTATAGCATAGATAATCTTTTCAGAAATCCGGAATCCAGAAGGAAAATAAACCCACTGATTGTTCACAATGTGAACCCACTCCTTCGTAAGTACCTTTATTCAGTCAAAAATGTATGTTATCAACGTTCTACTGGTTTTATCGCATGATTCCATTTTTAGCAAAAAGCAACAAAGTGCAAAGAAATAAAAAATCATGGTGAACTTAGTGGAAGTATGGTTGACGTGATATGGAACAGGAGCTCATTGGAGTAGTATTATATTTTAAAAAAATACGAAATAATTTCAAGAATTACATTTCTTAGTTAGGTGGTAGATAAGTATGTTGTATAAAGAATTTGATGTTGATATTTATTTCATTTATACTTACTACACCTGTGCGGGAAATTGCTTAGTACTAAAACAGGTTTATATTCATATTTACATAGTAATGTGAGTTTTAATTTCGAAAAATTTTGTGTAAGTATATTAAATTGAGTTCGTGGGTGATCTGGAAACACAATTGGGCCCGGAAGATGGCGCTGCAGTCACTCCTCCTAATCACATGAACCGATTTGGATGAATATTTGTGTGCACATTTCATTGCAGTTGTGGGATGATTGGTTGATTCGTTTTCACATTAGCTAATATTATGTATTTTTGTTGTAAACTTAATTTAATGTTTATAATACATTATTATTGGTATAAATAAGCCAGTGTTCGTCTCACATTGCTGTACCTGCCTACCTTCCCTACCAGAGCCTAACTTTGTTCTGGATATTTTATTTTGATTATTTGTAATGAATAATTACAATTATAATAGAGTGCAAAAAATAAATACATGCGTCAATATATTTTGTGTTTTTTTTTTAAATAATTTTTCTATTTCAAAAAATATCATTCCGACCGCGGCTTTGCCCGCTTGGAATTAGGTTATATCGTGAATCCTGTTTTATCCCACAGAAGTGTTCAGTTCGGATAAAAAGTATCCTATGTGTAAATCCAGGCAATTAGCTATATTTTATCAAAATTGGTAATGTAGTCTTGACGTGATTAAGTAACAACTAACAAAAAAATATACAAATTAACATCCAAAGTTTCGCATCAGTTTTACTGTATTAGTGATATCTTCCACTCTTGACTTTGACTGAGAAGAATTAGGGTTTATAACTTCTTTCAGAAATAGTACCTTTCATTTCTGGGCATGATGTAATATCTACGTCAGCATCAAATTCTATCTAAATCAATTCAGTAGTCCGCGTTATTGATTACCATTTCATTTTTTCAGAGTAACAATATTTTTTGTTATTTTAAAGATCATTTATAACCTGTATTATTTTGTAATAAAGTAAACATTACGAAATAATAATAATTATTAATAATGTCTAAGTAGTTGTTGGAAAGAAGATTATTTGTTTATAAGCAAGAAAATAAAACCAATAAATCAACAATTGAATAAATGTATAACAATATTATAACTGTATGACGACTCCATACATGTTTGTCCCGAGTCGGCCAGCGGCAGCGCGGCGAGTTTGCAAGAATGACTTCGCGCACACCCGCGTTCGCGATAGCGAGCTATTAGACTCCGCCCGCCAAGCAGTGGATTTTTTTTTGTGTATCGTCTTAAGCTCCAGGCATTTTATATTGGATAGGTAATTATTTTTGTGGTTTAATTCGCAACTGACTCACATTATATCTTTTTATTTTTATGTGTCTCAATGACTTCGGAATGTAGGTACAATATGCTTTGTGTATTTAGGTACTTAAATTTATTATGTACTTCGATAATAATTTAGATAACATAAAGTTGGTATTGGAAACTTCAGAGCGAATTACGATATCTATACAGCAGGTCCCATAAACAAAATACTTAATGGTGTATATATTTTCGTAGCTACGGCCATGGTAGTAACAATATTTTGGCGTAAGGCGCCCCAGAAAAATGGCGCGGCGGGTCGTGTTGTTCAGATAAGTGTATTCCACCGCTAATATACAATATCAGAGATAACTAGATTACGTAGGCATGGTTTCCGCTTTATTGCCGATCATACAATTTGTGTATCGATGTTCACTAAAGGAGCTATAAACATATTTGATTATTATCAACACAAAGTAATTCAACCCTGTAATAGAGTAATAAGAATTAAAATTAAATCTGCCTATCCTATTTAAGTTATCTATGCAAATAAAACGGTACGTTTTTATTTCCCGTTACGTTTGACAAGTTAAAAGCTTAATGAGGTAGAGCGAGGCGTCGTTGTCGATATACTTTATATTCTGCCTCCAATATCGGTCGGTACCCGGTGGGCTAAGAAGATAAAGAGGCCATTAGCTCGGATGGTACCGAGAAAGGGCTGAATTTGTGGCCGACGTGGGATCATTAACTGACAATCTCTTTAAATCACTTGTAGATCCTCCCTACGGACGAATTTGGCTTATTACAGAGGGTGCGCCCGAAACGCTTCCGAGGCATTAAGAAATTTTACCTGCTATATTATGTATATACGGTACAGAAAGCTTATTTACAGAGTCGTTGGTGAGTAAATCTTGCCTTAATTACAATGTTTCAAACCAGAAATGTACTCAAGAAGAATAAATTCAAATATAAGGGAAAAGAAAATTATAAACTAAGTAGGTAGATAAAGAAGGAACGTAAACCAAAATAAGCATTATACTTTACGAAGCAAAATTTCCCTATATTACATGATTCCCCATCCAGCTTTACGATATAGTTGTTCAAATTCACATTTCATAACATTTATGCGTATATATAGGGAATTTTCTTTGTCATTTAGATAGCATTATTACTTTGCGCCTCCACCCGTAACGCTATATTTATCAACGACGCGCAGCCTCAGTTAATTTCAACGTTATGCAAAATATATAGTCGTTTTTTCAAAGCGCACCGAATAATATTTGCGGTAGGAGAATATTGTGGAATATTAAACACAAACATAGGGAAGCTTGTTCACTTCCACGCGTAATGTTCTCATGAAGCATGTATTTATGAGAAAGAGTGGTATTATTAAGGTTAAATTTAACATAAATATGCATGCTTTTTGGATCCCCATGGAATTTCAAGTTCTGTATATCACAGTGTCAACTATAATAAGGTTTTTGTAATATCTTTGAGGAGAAGATTTATTGCTTAAACTGTTTATAACAGGATATTTTAGATCTGAAATTCGCCAAATAAGGAGCTGAATTATTTTGGTATCTCGTCTACAGTATGTCGCGGTCGTACAGATAACAAATCAACGTCAACAATCAAGATAAAAAGTAATCATGAATTTTTATAGCCCATAACTACTACGAGTATAAGCAATATAGTGTTGATTGAAAAACTACCAGCTACCTATTAACTTTCCTGTGCATGACAATAGAATAGGGTTCTCGCTGTAACAAGCATGAATACTAAATGTCTAATTATAAGATTTTTGAACAAAGACGATCCAAGTTCCGCTCATCGATCCGGGTCCTTGGTTCCGGTTTTATCAAATTTCCTTTTCGCTTTAAAATCCCCGGCTTAATCCGCCCACTGCAAGCGATCCGATTTTTAGCCGTATTAAAGTTTATATTGGATATTGGTTCGCTTTATGAAATCATAGGTCAACTTATATTTGCTTTGGTATTTGAAGCAGGTAGGAGAAAAACTAATTGTGTATTCTTTCCTCGTTCCGAGCGTCCTTAATCCACCCTCTTTTGCCCAACGCGTAACAACCAGGCGGAAACTTTTAAATACAATGCAAATCTTTTAGCTCGTAGATTACATCGATTAAAAGTTGTTTACGATGTTGTTTAGTGTTTGCATAGAATATCGAATTGTAAATTTGAAGCTCATACCATCGTTAGTGTTGTAATGGAAACAAGTTTAAATATTATGACTCGCAATTTCTCATTATCTTTGCTTCCAACGCTGCTGCAATTCATACATGCGAAAGATTATCCAAATAAACATTACAAAACGAAATTGTTCGCAAACAAATTTCCAAACATTTTCCACACGGAGATAATCCAAATTACAGTACATTTACGTTATAACGAAGGCAGCCTTAGCATAATGCAATGGAACTCAATAACGGACGCCACGGTAGTGAGAAGAAAATTGTTCAGGAAAAATTTGCATTTTTATTGAAATTTCCACTCTTGGTCGCGAATAATACTATGTCTAAAAATACATACCTTAAGCTTCGTATAAACGAGTCCGAAGCTACGTGCGCACTTTGCTTTTAAAGGCACGTGTGCGACTTTCAATAGTGACTTCGTTTATACCTTCTGTATCGATGAGCTCTACTGTTATATTGCATATATCGCTAGAAAATTTGTATGTGTGTCATACCATGTACATAATGTATAAATAAAAAGTGTAAATAAGAAAATTATTATGTTTTTGATGTTGGATACTAATCCATCTTTTAGCTCTATTCCCTATCATTTTTCGAAGGAAGAATAATACTTACTTCTTGCAAAAAGAATTAAAGTTGTTCAACGCGCGGGATTAAAATGAGTTTATCGATACATAGTGTCTCATGCCTATAATCCGTGTGGCAGACGATCGCTATACAAATGTGGCCCTATACAGTAGTTGCTTTAGGGAAGGGATCATAATAGGAAATTTTCTACGTCGAATATGCGAGCAGTATTCGATACCCTTTACATTTGTATTGTTTTTATTTTCCCAGCTTAATGAAAAGACGGTCGGTATCATTTTTAATACTAGGTATGACTATATAATATTTGTTGGTATGAATGGGGATATATTATTAATATATATTATTATTTTGACCAAAAAGAACACGTAGCGCAATATGAGACCAGCAAGTACGTGATTTTCAATATGTGACAGTCAATTTTTAGTACATTACCTACAGGTAGATAATGCCTTCCTACTTATTCATATTTTTAAGTGGCAGTAGCTCTTTCGTGGCACACCATTCAAAACAATTGTGCTCGATAAACATGATAAAAAGTTTTCTATAAATTGCGTGTTAATGATTCTCGATCCGCCAAAAAAATAACAGTTTTCTTTAACTCGAATAAAACAAAGCCCGATAAAATTTATGTTTATAAGAAATTGGGACACGGAAAGTTAAGTTTTTCGTTCATCAGCTGTAAATGTCTCCGCAAATTGCTCATAAATTTCTGCTCTATTAAAATTTATTGTCCTCAAACCGTTTATTGTTATATTACGTAACTTGGTAACCCTTCTACCGTCATAAAACAATGCAACCGTTACGGATCATGCAAAAAACAAGCTTTATAGAGACACGATACCTGCTTTTAAAGGCTGGATTCGTTTACCCGAATTGACATGATTTTTATGATGTTGGGGTCAGTGTTTTATGGCTGCTTATCGAATCGGGATTTTTCCCTAATTCAAGTAAAAGTACTTACGTATTTTCGCCTGAGAGTACTGAAAAGAGTGAACAATTTATGACTAATACAAATTTTAACGAAAATTGTAATTACATGTACCAAATATACGAATAGTTTGTGATTGTGACAGTAGACTGTAAAATTGCAATTATAGTAATTTAATGGTTGCCTTAAACCACGTTGTTGTATAGTCCTTTGACACTAAAATACTTTTATATATGATAAAGCGAACACCGCTTGAAGATAAAGAGAAGAAATCGACGGCCACTATATAAAGGTTTGTACTTTGTGGCGATAAAAATACTGTGTTTATTTGCACGTCCTACGTGAATAAAGTTTCAGTGGACTACAGACTTATATACCGAATAGTGTCTTGCAAATGTAACTCGTATGCAATCTACTTACGTGTCTTTTTTGAGTAAAACATATTGTGTTTAATGAACATTTAATATAAATAAGAAATAGTCAAATTCTTTGGTATCAGTAAATTCGGATACCTATCTCGGATATTTTTTCTTAAAATGCCCCTTCGAAAACGTGTGAATAGTCAATTTTAATGATTTCTACTATCACATTAACCCTACAAAATTTTATCTGAAATATCACTCTTAGTATAGTATAGTATTCTTAATTTGTTAGGGTTCGATTATAAAATTGATAAATACAATTTTAATCTATTTCCAGCTGAATCTATTCGTAGGATTCTAATGTATGCCATAATGTAGCAGCTTTGTAGTCATAAAATTTTCCATTTTACTATCAGATTACGCATTAATATAGGCATTTTAGTATATTATGGCGTCAACAATGTTTTCTTCGCACCTAAACGTTCATGTTAAAACGGAATGCCGATCGAAGGGCGCATTGTCGCATATATCCAGCTTTGTACGGCGACAGTCACAGAGTCGGAAATTATCTATTAATTGTTATATTTATTGCATTTCGATCAATTTTAATGCCTCTCGTGTCGACAATGTCATGAACATTATATTTATGTTTATAGCTGCATGGTTTATATTTACTACTTTTACCGCGATGCTTTCTTATCTAGATATTTCAGGATGTTTATGACTAGCTCTCGACGATATTTAAAAACGCTAAAGAGCAATACATTTTAATTTTTAACCATTGATAATGATGTGACAGAGAAAGATCGTTATTGAAATAATTGATGGCATTGTTTGTTGGTACTACAGACCACTACGCCTATTGTTAGCTTCAATAATATTCAATTTATTCTTATCAGGCATAGCAAAGCCTACTCCGTGGGTAAAGTATACGCATTGATTTTTATTACGAGAATAAAAGTAATTCAAACTGTCATAAAGGATCATTGAATTGAATGTGATATGTATGCTAATGATTCATATAATTTGCAAGACTTCCTCTAGGAGAGACATCGGCTCTTATATAATATAGATGTCAAGCGTAGTTATCGACGGAGCTCATAAGAAATTCCAATAAAGAACGCCATGAAAATTCAATAGGTCGTCGGCCAAAAGTCGCGGGGACGAAAGTGAAAAAACGAAAACAATAACGTCACTTTAATCAGTATTCAGTGCGACATGTTTCTCCACAGCTGTGATTTTTGGCAAACGTGCAATTCCTTTTCAAGCGTACCGAGAAGTTAAACTAATAATGCAGTGCGCGTCGTCAATCTGAACGATGTATTATATGCAAGATCATAATATATAAATCAGTCATCACACAATACAAAAATAGCATTATCAACTCGCCCAACTAGATTCACTTGCGTTCTGAACGAGCTATAAATTAATCTCATCTATAACTCACTTTGATCACATGAAATAGAAGCAGCAATTTAGCAAATGAATTTAAATAATAGATTGGTTCAATAGTCGTGCATGCTATTTTGCGCCCATACAGAATTTTAAGTAACTAGGTATATAAATATGCCAGTCATTTATAAATAAAGTTCTTACATTCGGTGTTCAGATTGGTAATTCGGTCAATTACCTGACTTTTAATCAAATGCAATATACTTTGTGTTAATTTATCAGGCTAACATGGCTTCTTGGCACTAATAAATTATTATTAGGACTGTGATACACATTTGGATTACTTTATTTTAAAACTAATACGTGAAGTGTGTAAGTATTTTCTTATTAGGCAAATAAGGTAAGTAACCTGTCTAAGTAAAGTTAGGTACTTGTAAGTAGATTTTATTTTATATTTTCTAAGATATTATTTAAAAAAATAGATATTACCTTTTGTTATAACCGAAATTGTGATCAAATTTATTTATTTTAGTACATTAAAGAAGAAAGCGAGGGATCTTGATCACTTATTCGGTAAAAGCAACAAAGAGTAATCGGGACCCAAATTCTTATGGAGCGGAAAAAACAAAGTGCTAAGAAGGGATAGTCCATTTGACCTACAAGTAAATTATATAGATTCACTACTTATTTATAGATAGTATAAAACCACTGAAAATATACAGAACTAACCTATCACTTGTCGCTTTAGACTATTCAGTCATTTTATATTTTCGACTCGCAATTATTAAGTACAACTACAACAATCAGTTTAAAAAAATACCTAAGTGTATTTCTTTTGTAGGTACGTTAAAATGAATATGTTTACATAATTCCTTTAAACACACAATTAATTAACAAAAACGTTTTGTTATTCATTCATTCGTCGATTAATAACCAGAGTGAGTAGCGATATCGTCAAATATTCAACATAAATGCAGATGAAATAGTCCAAAGTACTAATAAGGTTTAATTTATTCAATATCATTTGGTGAGCAAGCTCTTCGTAAATTGTGCACTTATTACATTTAAAAGTCAATGCAGAGGCGCATTCAATTATGGTCGAGTGTGTTTTACAATAATTTTTCTTAAACCAGACTCATGACGCCCACGACTTTGATATGCTTTGCACGTTATTTCTGTTGTATACATTGTATTCAGTGGAATTCATTTAGCTTTTTCAATGTTATCTTGTAATTAACTGAAAGGTTTATTTATTTATATTGCACTGAAGTTGATCATGGAATTGGTGGTAATATGTATCAACTTTAGGTACTCTAGGTAGAGTTCGAAATTTCCACAATTGCCTGTTTCATAAATTTAATCGATAAAAGTCTAAACGGCGTCCAAAATATTATACCTTTTGAGAAATGGTTAATAACAAGATTTGTCAATCAAGGACTCGTGTTAATTTTATTTAATGTTAACCCTAGGTTTCTACTTATTTTGAACTCTAACACTTACTATTTTAAAAGAGGCTCTAATTAGTTCATAGGTAGGTACCTACGCGAAATGGTACCTAACAAGTGAGACAATCACTAAATACAAATTGCAATGAACTTGAAGTCATAACTCTAAGTAAACAATTCGGATTCAAAATGAATTCGTAGGAACAATGATGGTGATGGTGAGGTAACACATTACGTAGACTAGACGCTATGTTAGCAACCTACATACGTTCGTATCTGAGTCGTCGACCCCACAAGGACGGAATTCGTCATCCAGCGGGTCAAGGTCACAGCATGTCACAGTATCTGCATCTGATCGTCTACATAGATACCGCTGCAATCACTCCATTCTAACTCTTATACCCTTGATTTAAGACATCCATGTGACAAATGTATAAATAGTCAGTGCAATGACCTCGCTCCAGAGTGTTTGCTTTACGTTTCGAAATACTTTCTTCAGTTATTTTTGGTGTTAGGTGGGGTTATAGTAGTTACGCAGAGATATCCATCAGTATAGCGTAGATGTGTGATCTATTTTGATAAGTGTAAACATTCATTAGTAACAACTTGAAAAGCGTACAAGGCTGTAATGTTTCCAAACATAAAAACATGTGTCACGGGTGTTTATCGTAACAATAACAAATCGGGTATACCTATAATAATTATATAACACAGACATAAGCTATGCGATATGATAGGCTATTTAAGTGGCATGTAAGATTAACAATATAACTAACGATGATGTTAGAAAAATAATAGCAATTTGATAAAAAATAATACAAGTTCCTATCTATCCGGGATTCTGAGTTAATAATCATAAATATGCGATTTCAAATAAAAATTATAAATGTATGAGACTAATCTCTAGACCGATCACATAAATAAAGCGGCGAACAGATGCGCGTATCCCTTCGAGCGTCCATTTTCATTCCAATTTTATAACAATATATTTTGAAAGAAAAAAGAACTAAATTACCGTCGGCGTTACAAAGACTGATACAGTTATTAAGCTACGGTGGTATTTAATTATTTAGGATAAAATGTGGTAGAACTTCATTAAGTGAGTTCATGTAATTTCGTAATAAATAGGCAGGACGGCCGGGCGTGCAATAGAATAATATTAACAAAAACAGTTTCGGAGGCATATCATTTCCTTTGTTACAAATATAGTTACATTAATTTCATTTGCATATCTCAGATGTTGTTATCAGACCCTTTTATAATGCTAATGTTCAGAGTAAGATAGCTGATAAGATGCATTTTCTGATACTTCCTACATCTTGTGGTGTTATTACCTACCTCCCACAGCGAATTGATTATAATTTTCGCCTAAGAAATATTATAAAAAGTTTATAATACATATTATATTTCTAACTATATAACGTGTATTGTATATTTATTCACAGAACAAGACTCTGTTATATTTAATTACCAACAAAACATACCTACCTACCTATCTATAGGTATTTAAAAAAAATCTAGCTACTAATTATTTAATACATATCTACATACCTATAGCACATTTGCGACAATGAAGATAGTCATTGTTCCTGTAACTTCAATAAATACCTAATTATCATAGGTAATAAAAACATTAATTACGTTACATTTAAATATAAAGTAGGTACCTATAATTGTTCTTAATACCGTTCACTGAACATTTCTATAATGAAGTTTTTCAATTTCGTTTAGGTCCTAAGGAAATACAATTTCCGCCCTTAGGAGCTCTTACGCCCTATTGCTCTCGGCTCTACTATACATTATACGTACCTATAAGGTATATACATTCTTATATCTCGTAGACACAGCTGTGACACCTAGAAGCAAGTTTAATATCATTTCAGTAATAGGCTGTATCTATTATGCCGGTAATAGAAGACTAATGAAGAAATGTAGAGTTTCCTAACTCTAATAAACTTTTTTTTTTAGAGACAAACATTATATTTTTATAATATATTAACGTAGTAATTTATGTTATGAAGTAAATTAATAAACCTCTCCATTATCTTTAATAACATTTGATAGCAAAAATTCGTTACTTAGCCTAGATTATGTCTATAGCATCTATCTGCCAGGAGAAAATAGCTCGGAGAGTTTTCTTCTAGTAACGTAGGCATAACCTTTTTGGCAATCTTATTAAATGCTGGGATCTTACCTCGGTACCTACTTTCATATATGAAATGATTTAGGTACATGTGTCTTTATTTATCCGACCCTGGGAACCTTTTATTACCTATAAATAAACCTAAAGCAATTACATACCTACCTATTCCCAAAACATGCGTTTTAATTTATTTAATAATAAATTAAAATTAAAATAAGAATAAAATGTCTCAATCAATACCTACGATTTAGATAGTTGTAAATTGCATATTTTATCCCATCTATCAAATAAAACTTCAAGAGCACCCCATTATCCGATTTGGGTGCATTTAAAAAGGAACCAAAACGATAAGTCCCGGCTCAAGAATGCGGACTAAACAGCATAGATGCGTCAAGCATGTGACCAAAATATACATACCACTAATGTGTTCTTATCACAACGGGGTAGAATCTATTTTTGAATAATTTAATTGAAACGATAACTTTGCAAATTCACAGCAATGGTGGACCGTCATGGCGCGTGTGACGTCATTCAACCAATGAGCACTCGAGCCGGTGCGACGGTAGCGCCACAAAATGGCTGCCGACGGCCGCTTGCCGCCGCCTCCACTCTTTAGGCCTAAATGTCAAACAAGTTCATATTTTGTACTTATTATTTTGTGACATTAATAAATGAAAGACTCATTGAAATAAATAATTTTAAATTCTGTGTGTCAAAAACAACGGAAAAATCCGGAAAGTGTTCCTTAACCGGTAAGTTTAAACCGTTTTTATTATGCGAGTAATAAAAATTTTATGCTTGATTAAAGATCCATAAAATTAATATATAGAGCGATATATGTTCACGTTTCAATAGCGACAACATTTTCAATATGTATTTAAGTAAATTTATTATATTTTGTTTACAACCGTTTTGATGCCTTTGTTTCAGTTTTAATATAAACATAGAATTTGTAAAGGGGTTTAAAAATTTGGTTATTGTAATAAGATAATAAGATAACAGAATAAAATTAAAAATCTAATAAGATCCAGTGACACATCTAAAATACTTTTCTTACCATTTTTTTGTGTAATTAAGGTAGGTAGGTTACAAGAGACGTGTAATTGCACCTTGTAGGTAGGTAGTATCTTTTTATTACCTACCACTAATCCCAACGTTAATATAAAAATGCTGTTAATATCACAGTTTACGAAAATTAAAGATAAATATAGCACCTAGGTGCCTAGCGTAGGTAAGTAGGCTCTACCTAAGTCCTTTTGTTTTAATCGGTTCTTGCTTTAGTTAAACAAACACAAAGATATTACCTACTTAATTACATTAAAGAAAACAAGTACCTAGGTAGGTACCTTACTTATGCAAGAATAACGATTGTTTGTGTTATTATTAAGATAAAAATGACAATTACTTTTGAAATTCTTACTTAAAAATTAAATACCTACCTACCAAGCTATCGACCTACTAAAAATAGAGTGAAGATTGTAATTACCTATCCAAAATAGTTAAATAATGAGGAACAGGAACCTAAAGAAAAGTAGGTAATTGTTAGCAAAATCGATAATGTCGACATTGCATACCTACTAATTAAAATCTCAATTCGCAATTATTTATCTCACGGCCAGAGCGGGTGAATGAACCTTAAAAAGCGGACGTGTCGCAGACGCACTGTAATCATAATTCAATCTTTAAAAGATAAAAAACGGTATAAATTGCATATATCGATGTCCACTGTGTAACTCACTGCTGGCAGAATTATTACAGCAGCGTGCAGTTAAATTGCATGAATGTATCGACGCCCGCGCATTGCACATAACGAAGATCAAAGGCGCCCTTCTCAATGTGAAGTCAAATTTCTTATTGCCATATTAATGGTACTAAGTCGATTTTAAATATCTTTAACATTAATAAAGTCCTGAGGTGTTATCTTTTTTCAATTAAGACGTTATTTATCTCGTTTTAATTTCTGCAACATTATTTTCTTTTAGGCACTGAAACATAGGTAACTCAAAGATACAGTTAGATAAAGAAAAACCTAAACGGTTTTTCATTGTAGGTACTGTTACTCATATTTTCCGAAAGATTTTCTTCTTTTCTCTTTTCTTCCATTGTAAATTCTCCATAACTTCTTCAAATTAATTTTAGTTCAATTAATCTAAAGTTAGACAGTTATCTATTTCTTTTTGTATGTATACATACCTACTTAAAGTACATTTACCAACGTATTTTGTCTTTTTTGTTAATACATAACTGACTATTTAAATAAGTTGTCTTTTTTGCTACTGTGTTGTTAAAAATTGTAGAGTTTAATTAATATTGATTATTTAATATTTTCTAAATTATTTGAACCAAATAATTGATAAAAGTATGGTGGTATTAGGTACATAATATTGTCATCATAAATGATTTTTTACCTAGTAAGTAGCACAATAATTATCTACCATCGATTAAACAACAGATACATACAATATACAAAATTTATATGGATTTAATTATGCACTTGCTCAATACGATGTTGGTGCTCAGTACTGTTTCACCTAGGTGTGTACACTTTTTTAGGAACCTAGGTATTGCATTTCAAAAATCTAAAAGTACATAACAATAAAAACAAGAATAAATATTTTGTATCTAATTGTAAGTAGATTCACTACGCAATATTGCTCTACATAATAATGGCATATTTTTATGAAATGAGTAGGTACCAATAGGTTTTGTTATAGAATTAACATGAACCTCATAGGTTCCGCAATATCTACCCATGAATAAATCAGGATGTCGAGGAAGTCCTCCATTCTACTTGGTGATAGATTATCGCCAATAATCTTTAAATAAATAAAATACCCAACGCACTGAAACAAAAATCTAATTACATACCTATTCAACTGTAACATGTTGTTTTACAACTTTTCTTTGATACAATTGGTCGTTTTATAATTTTCAAATATTCTATCGCTAAGTAGAGCTTACGCTAAAACTATGGTAGAGTTAATAATAAAATGCCACAATTCCCAATCAAGAGGCGACATTCACGACTCACGACCATTAGTTTGTGTCACAGATTTGAAAATAAATCTTCATTTTTTTGTTACAGGCGGGTGCTGCCGGGGTGAATGGTGCCACCCTAATTTTTTACGATTTTGGCTCCTCCCCTAACTTTCTGGCCTGTCCGTTTAATCGGCGGTCGACCATCGAATAACACAGTCATTTGCTTTCTATATCCAGTTAATGGTATGATGTTTGAATTTCATCATAAACTCGGGAAAGATAGCGCAAAATATTATCATACTTTCATCTTTCTTCATCTTAAGAAATACAGTCTCAATTCTTCTTTAGACTTTATCATTGATCTCAATAACAATTGACTATATGGGATGTTAAAATTCTTAATTGAATGCTTATTTTAAATGTAAATTATATGCATACGTAGCTAAGTTCCAAACAATTAATGCATGTTCAATTTACACAATTGTATAGGTAGGTACCTACTGTTTAAATTAGTAGGAATCTCTGAGTTGACCTTAATTAAAACTTTATATCGACTAATTGCACCTTAAAATTGCCGGTTTGATAACAAATGAGGCAACCTTTAGCGAGGTGACATTGCGATACGGACATCACTGCATCCTATTAGTTTGTACATTTTAACTGTAATTTTTAGCAGGCATTACAATCATGAATTAGAAATGGCTTAAGTTTGCTAAGTCACGGTAAGAGTTTGTGGAAATCGGTCCCTTATAGAGCAAAGTTCACATATTCAAATGTAGATAATATCTGCGCTTCCAAGCGACTGGAACAGGTGATACAGCCAGCGTCCGCTATCAGCTTTATCGACTTCCATCAGCAACTCTAGTTAAGCTCCTATTGATATCAAATAATGAGTAGATGGTATATTATAAATTAATGTATCAATACGTCATGATTTTAGTATTTGATAGTACCGAAGAAGGTCCTAAGCAAACTATCAAAAAACATTACGGGGTGCAAATAACAACGATCATGGCGTATGTAATGAAATTTTGCATCGGGATTATTCGTTGGGTGGCGGCGCGCGCCGCGAGGGCGGCAATCGATGTAGAGACGGGACGCGCGCCCCGACGCCAGACCGACAGACGCCCAGAGACGCCGTGCCTGGCCACACGTCCTCACTTGCGCGCCGCCCTCGCCAACCTCCAATGTTTACTTAGCACGCCGCGAACAGCT
Source organism: Colias philodice (assembly GCF_061535455.1). NCBI lineage: Eukaryota > Metazoa > Arthropoda > Insecta > Lepidoptera > Pieridae > Colias > Colias philodice. The sequence goes on from NC_143090.1 coordinate 4,910,074, forward strand.
GACCGACCGGTAAGTCACGTGCTTTGTCTCATAAACGTGAACCGCTACGCCGTTTCTCGCAGCGTCCACGTCTCCACTAGTGCTCCGAAATAAATCCCGCAATATTAGTAACGTGTCCGTTTTGTGCAATGCAATCGATTGCACTGCAAGCCCGGTGTAATGCGACTTTGGTCGTAAATTACGGGTATAATGCACCCTTGCTTTTTTTATTCCTCTCTATTCAATCCCTCCTGAGTCGGGTCTGACAGGAGGCATTCTATTCTTTAGGTTTTTTTACGAGTGGTCGAAAGAGCACGGCTTTTGTAATGTGTCCTTCGGTTATGACAATAGGGAAGGACAATAGGCTCCATAGGCGATTGTCATCCTACCTTGCTCGAAAGGCAGTAAAAGATGATTGTCGTTCGCTACCGGCTCACGGGATTGCGAAAATAATTTTTGCAAACCAATCCTGTAATTTTGCACAAGACGAGCTCACTCATTGGTAGTTAGCAAACAAAAGGTATTGTTTGGTGAGGACTTAACAAAAGCTTCGCAATTTGTGTAAGAATTCGCAAAGTCGTTATTTATTTACGATTCCACATAAGTTTGCTCATTTAGTGGAGGCTGTTCTGGGATAGCATATATTATATGAAATTATCGTTTTTACAAATCCTCAGTGAAGTTTGCGATGTTAATTGGAATTTTTTTTTCAAAGGTGCTGCCCTGCTGTTTTGCTGATAATGGGTGAGACTTAGAATAAGTTGTACAGAACAGAATTAATAAAACATGTTAATATTTAAAGGTAATGTAAAAACCTGTTTGTAAATTAGAATAAGCTAATATAAATTAATGAAAATTATTACCCGTTGTCCTGGATCGAAGAATCTCGAAGAAAAAGAAGAGAAGATTACGCGTCGCCTTCTGTACGTATACTGAATGTATCCTGAGTGCCTCATTCTTTCCGGTATACCTTCAGTATACGTAACAGAAGATGACACTTGCCGCTGCTTCGTGGAAAACTCTGTCTTCAATCTTCTACGCTGCTACGAAATCCCCTCACTATGTTTAAATTTCCCTCTAAACATTTTATTTAGGTACTTATGTTTTAGTTATAATTGCTGTGTACATAACTTATTGTATTTTAAATATAAAATAATAGTATCGTTTTAATCTGTAATTTTGAATGTAAAATAATTGATTAATTGTTCCGTTAATTTTATCTTATATCGTATTTTATAATTTTATATAAACTAACTAAACTGAACATTTTGTAATATTTGCCCGTTGGCATTCTCTTAATCATTATAAATACAATAGAATGACTTATTGCAACTAGTATCTATGTAATAAAACAGTTTTAGTACGTAAACTTAATTGCTAAGTATAAAATACAAAGTAATTTTAGTACTTGTTATAATTACATTTGCTTGTAACTAGCCGTAAGAAACACTGAATTAAATTTCCTACCTTCATAATATGTTGTTTTATTACACCTCTATTACAATTATATGTCTATCTCACGAATATAAACTATAATCATTAATTGCCTACATCTACTTATAGTTTTATTCCTCATCAATTCAGACACGTAATATACATTCAAATGTGATAAAGTAGGTATATCAATAAAGAGAGTGAAAAAAAAAACATTTCTTTTTAAAATAAACTTTCAATATCTTTTTAATATTGGTGATTAGATTTTATTCCGAGACTTAGGAATATTTTAAATTCATTGCTGATTATTTTAATGCACTCCCTTTATTATCAGTTTATCTCAAACTTTTATCTAGGTACCTAGATACAAACAAATTACAAAAACTTTAATCTAGGTATCTACATAGATTATAATCGTAATAAGAAGCATAGAGATTATTATCTACCTAGGTATAGGAAAGCTTAGAGATCTAGTTTTGGATAATTTATGCTGAAATAAGGACTAGCTATACCTAGTACATTCATACAGTAAGTAGGTACATACCTACCTGATAGTCAATATTTATGTAACAACAGGTTTCCATACCTACTGTTGTGAAGTATATAATATAGGTTAACAATATAAATCAAATAATTTTGAACAGTAATCAATATTAAATGTGTTTGCAATACAAACAAAATTCAAAAAGTGAAATTTGAGATAGATATCTAAACATCTAAATGCAAATCCATAGGTATATAAAATCTTAACATTACAATTTATTGATGAAATATTACATTTACCTATAGTAATAATTAAATAGTGAATCATAATTTATTATCTTAATTACTAGGATTTGCTTATTAATAAATATTCATAAGTAGGTAGAGCTTTCCTTTTTGATGTATCTATTGTTTATATTATATTTTCATCTACTCACGTCTACTAAAAAAATTCTTAGCCTAAATGATAATAAACTATAGGTACCTACTAGAAGACTAAGAGAAGGTTTTGCATTTAAAGACATAAAATAATTTTATGAAGCAGCGCACTAACTATTCGCTATTTAGCGATAAGACCGCCATTTGTTTTAATTTATAATTAGATTTAGTTCCTAGTTAAGTTATTTCAGATCAATAAAGTATGAATAAATAACTACAACAATATTAATTTATTTATGTTTTTTTTTAAATAAACAAATTATTATTAACACACGAGAGATTGTGTAGATATCTAGGTACTAAATACAACTGTTAAGCTATTCTTATATCTATCTATTCAAATCTACTTTATAAAAATAAGTCGGGTTTTCCTTCCTGACGCTACCTATAACTCCAGAACGCACGAACCGATTTCCACGGTTTTGCATTCGTTGGAAAGGTCTCGGGCTCTGTGAGGTTTATAGCAAAGAAAAGGTGTCTCTGGTGGCGAAACGGAGTTCGCCCGGTTTGCTAGCTTTATCATAATAATGTAAGAACCTACCAAGAAAAGTCATGATAGAGTTTGCAGGATGAATGTAGAGCACATAAAAATATTTTTTTCATATTTCAATGCTCTGATTCCATGACGTGAATTCTTTACTGGGGAAATTAATTAGCTTTTTTCATTTTTAAATACAAAAATTTTATTTAAATAATTCATGTTTTTAATATGTAGTTCAGCGCCCTCTGTGTTTTTAGCTATGAACTACGATAAGATATGACGCAACTGCAACAGCTCTACATATCCAAAATGTGAAATACCTATACTATTTTTAAAATGAAAACATAAAATTCAGGTAGCACATATGAAAATAGTGTAATGCATCATTATAAAAATTATTGTTTTGCTATCATAATAAAAAAATATTATGTAAATCCTATAGGTAGATATTGATTTGTCTTCCATAATATTTTTTTTGTAAATTTGGATATGGCATGGATCCCAAAAAAATAATAAATAAAATTGAGTTGAGGTAGTAATGCCAAGAGATATTATGTACCTACATAGGTAGTTACTAGGTATAGTCAATAATATTTTATGAATATGGAGCATTATTTAAAAACTTAATATTTTGGTCAAATAAAAATAATCCAAATATTTTTTAACTAAACATTTTTACATTGCTATGATAAAACGTACAAAAAATGTCTCAATAACATAAAACGACTATCTGTGGGTACTTTATGGCCTGAAACAAAAGATTATTGTTTTAAAGGAGAAAGTTGTAAAACCCTTCCGCGTTTGAGGTGAAACCAGGAAGACAAGGAATTGTAACAAAAAAGAGAAAGTTTAAAGGTGAATAAAGGGACGTTTTAACAAGGACCAATGGGAACGCAGATATTCAACTTTCTAATTTCAGCTAGAAATTGCTCCAAAAATGGACACACCATTTGCTAGGATGTGATTGAGTGATGTGTTGCATTTTACCTTTACACTTTAAAGTAAATTTAAGTTGTGAAAAATAGGAAAATATTAATTGTGATGAAGTGTGCTTTATAGTTTATAGCGAAATGTATTTTATCAGACAAGTAGTGCTTTTTATATTTGCCATATTTTAAATAATGTTAATCGTATACATTGGTAAGTTACCGTAGGTACCTGTACCTGTCTTTAATAAATATAATCACATTCAGATTATAATAGGCTTGATTGGCTTCAATTTTAAATACTGTTTAGATAGTAAGTATTCTTAAAGAAAAATGCAAAAAAAAGATCCTCCACCGGTGTACGGTGATTTACAACATCACATAACAATTTTATTGTTTTTTTCTACTTCTATATAATATGTGATCTTATAATTTCCCTAATAATCTAATTTGACATTTAAATCTAACAAGATACCCTTCTACTATCCATATCATATCTGCTATCCGTACATCTGGCAATCGGCCATCGTAGAACGTGCGAGAAGAGCGTTCGTAAAAAGTCCGGATTCAGCATCCAACGTTTTGGAGAGTAAGCGAGATAAATGCATGTTTCATAATGCGTCTACAAGGTCCCGGTATCGAGCGGGCTGTTGTCATGGCAACAGACAATGGATTTTGGGTGCATAATATTTTAGGCTGCGCCGGGCGCGAAGTGAGACGTGGAGGGGGCGAACGGCAGCCATCTTTAAAATAATTCTCCTAGTATAAAATAATTCAAATATAACACTTTTGAATAGATATCGAAAAAACTAGTCTAGGAGGTTATTCTATATACATATATTCTACTACTATAACATAATCATATTATTAGTTATTTATAAATGTTAAAATATGATAATGATATAGGAAAATAATTAAGGTAAATGCGCTTATAATTCAGAAACCAGTTAATTTATAAATAGTTAGCTTAAGTATTGATATGCATATTTTTACCTATTCCAAAAATGTCATACGCACATAAAATACTATTTTGTCAATAACAAAAAATAATAGTAAAAAAATTAAATCGTAATTGTACAAAAACACAATGTAGAGCAAATTTGAAATGAAACATCAAATGAACAAGTCGCAAATTGCTTCATTATGAAATCATGGCTCGTCTCCGAAAATTGCGCGCACATCAAAAGGATATTTTTATTACATAGGTTTTATCTGAGTCGGTACGTACATGGAGCGCTGTGAGAGGTTGTACCGCGAACCCTCGTAAAGCCTTCGATTAATGTCGATCCTCCGGGCCTCCTCGATTAAGCGATATATACATACCTGGCTTTATATATTTCAAGCGAATGACTGTGAATTTTTGGATCAGATGTAATTAACTTCTTTAGATAATATACTTTATGTACTTAAGTATCTGCTATCATTCTTTTGTTATTTTTTTAAAATCATTGTACCTAAGTAGTTAAATATTAGTCAAGTAATAAGACAACACGTAATTAAATATAGAAGATAACAAAAGAGAAAATTTATTATATACCTAGTTACTTACTAATTAATTAATTAATTTTTGGAATAGTTTTGAAATGCTTTTAGTAAAAAAAAAAGATTTTTATTGTTCTCGTTTAAATTAGATAATGCAAAATGATGAAGGGAACTGAATATTAACAAATACCTACATATTACCTACCAATAATTATATCTCACAAAATCAAGTATTTCATGTTATTTTTTTGGCCTATAAAAATTTGTTTTAAGCTTCTAATTTGATATTGATTAGATTCGATATTGGAAAGAAAGGCATGTATTCGTGACTTATCATACAACCATTTAACATATTAATTTACTTTAAATTGGTAACGCATCTAAATCCTCCAAAAGTCAAGTGGGTACCCTATAATTCGTCTAGACGTCGCCTGTTCGATGCTCGGTCATAGGTGGTCATAGCCCCGGGCGAAAGGTCGGAACGCACTAAATTGAAAACAAAATTCCGAAACGTCTCGCTGTGACAGTGTTTTCTATTTTCACAAATTAAATGGTTCGGAATTAATGCCTGAATTTCGCGTAGAACGCAATATTTAAATTGCTTTGCTGATTCATATTTTAATTTTTTTTAATTAATTTAACTTCAGCCATGCAAGGATCTTTTAGGTGATTGCATGATAAAAGTAGAAGTAATTGCTGTTATAAATTGCATTGTTTAATTTGCCTATAATAATAAAGCGACCATGGAGTGAAAATTTTTCGATTAGAGTTTATTTTTACATAAATTTTAGTATTAGGTACTATTTTCGAAATACATTTCTTGCTTTTAGATAGAAGGTTTCAAACATTAATATCATTACACTTTTGCAATATTAAATATAAAATTCCATCAGTCATGACAACAACGTTCGATCAGCAATTGAACTATTTTTTTTATTAAGTTCTCATAGGTAAAACAAATAGATTACTCACAAATAGATTTAAGAAATAATGTTTTCATAAAAGAGAACATTAATCGGCAACAAATAACATAACTATCAACCCCAATAACATTTTTAAACGCGTAATGACCTTTTACAATGGCCATCGATAGCAGGTATAAAAGAAGAAAAATCAATGTAGGCGTAATGTATTCGCAGAGCGGGGAGCGACCCTCCCTTTGTTGGGAAATATGTTTGAGATAATATCATTTCGATAGATCGCTTTGTGACACCTGATGCCCTTCATCCGTGAGGGAGGATTTTTAATTTTAGGGAGACATGTAAATTAATCGGTTGCTGAATACAGGAGGAAAACCAATGTAATATGCATTGTGGGCTGATCACAGTTGCATATTATGTACCTACCGATTAAAAAAAAATATTAACTTAACAATCGTAAATAATCCTATCAGTAGAATGATGTTAGTTGTTTAATATATTACTTTAAATTATTAATAGGATATAAAAGTTCATAAATCTGTGCAAAATGTAGAGCAATATTTTTGAAACTCTATCATAATGAAAACAAAATACAATCCATGAAAATGTTTTGCAACATCTTGTACTAAATCTCACATTGGATCAAGAAGTTTTTCTCAACAGAGGTTGCGTATAAATAGTCCACGACTTGCCTACTTTTTATCTTTTGTTATGAAGGAAATTGGGAAGTAGTAAAAAAGTGCGTAGTAAAAACTTCTATCCCTAAACTATATCTATTTGATACGTTGATTTTTCTAGTTTATTCATAAACATTTTCATTTGATTTAAAATATTGTATTCATGGACTAACTTAGAAAAAATTAAATTCATAATTATAATATGTATCACCTACCTACTTTTCTTAATTACTAAATAAGTAAAATTTTCTTATTTACTAAATAAGGTGTACGAAGTATTTATGTACACCGCCAGCGAAAACATGTTCTGCGTTCCATAGCCTAAGTTACTCATGACCTTGTCTGTCATTTCTGTCCCTCCGGATGTCCTCCATTGACCTTAAGCACTGAAACTTAGCATAGATAACAAGAAGGTTACTTAGAACATAGAGGCCTTCTCTTAGCTAGACGATTCCCAACTTTTTACATTAATTTATGATCTCCAACATGAAATGTAAATGCACGCAGATAAGGTTCACGTTTTTTTGTTTTCCCATTAAAATGCCTACTTCATGACTTGAATAACAGGTAAAGGGCTACCATAAACATTGAATCATTATAACTCCGAGTCGCGGTTTTAAATAGGAAAAATTCATATGTATGCGAATTAAATTTTATACCTGCCAATTAGGATCGATAAAACTTTTTTATTTTTTATTTATTGCTCTTCAGGTGTTATTTTAAAATAATCTGGTTATTAAAAACATTCAGTTATAGCTGTTTGAATATAAAGCGTCTGTAATTTCCAAACAAAATTAGCACCTGTTTTTCGTCATTGCTTAATAACTAATTACATTTTGCTTATTCGAGGGACGTTATGGTAATTCTACCCAAAACAAAGGACGAATGGTCCCTCTAATTATGTTAATCTCAAAATAAAGTTATGCCAGCACACTTGTAAGGGACGAGACCCTTTCCTACTTATGAAACGTTACGCGCACACCCTCTGCAATATGGCATCTAAGCGATATTCAAGTTCCTCAACAAGCTTCGGAAAAAAGACATAATAGTAGTAGGTATGTAGAGAGTTTGTAGATAGATGAAATATTTAATAATTTTTCATTTTATTACAAATATAGATAACATTCTTAGTGTAGGTATTTGTAAATGTACCGTTATGTATATATCTTGAATAAATATAATTCCTGAATTTACTGTTTCAACGTACCTAATGAAAAACTGTTAAAATATTCGCTGCGATGTTAAACCCTTTGCATTGTTTGTTTATGAGGAAATATTATTCCGTAACTGTTCGATGTTATGTTATGTTTCTAATATGTAGATACGAAAGGTCTGGAGACTTTCATTCAAAATATAACTGGGGAGCGCCGCCCGAATACGAAACAAGGTACAGTCGGAATATTTGATCGAACATAATATAATATTTATATGTCGTTGGTTATTCAAAAGATTTTTTATTTATGATATCTTTGCCAACCCATACAGATATGGTATGGGTGTTTTCATACCTACTAGGACTGATTTAATTTTTTTGTGCTAATATCTCTCTATCTACAATTTTAGACACGTTAAAGGTTAAACGGTTGTTGACGTTTGTGTTCGCTGAAATAAATCCTCATATACAAGCGGGTATAGATTTACGTTGAGAATGTCACGAAGGCGCCCTTTAAAGTACAATAGGTAATGTGCAATGAATATTAAAGCTATCCGTCGCGCAGACGTGATCTATACCCTGGTTACAAATGCTAGACGAATGACTACTGAACTAGACATTTCGTATTTTTAAAACGAGCCCACACTTACTTTGAAATCATTGTAATAAATTAAAATAGTATCAAGAGTGACCAGTATTTCGATGAGCTCATTGATTTGAACGTAATTGTACAGAACTAAGATTGATCTTAATTAACGATTAATAAAATGTACATCAATAATTGTTATGTTCGTTTGTGTGACCAACTCGTATAAATTTACTAGTTATATAAATTTATAAAGCATTTGAATGCCATTAAACCAAAAATATCAAATGTAACATATACCTATGTATGTACGTAGAATTTAAATTGTTGAAAATAATCAAAATGTTAACTTAGGTACAAAGTTTTCGAAATATTTCCTTAAAATAAGTTGTCGTTTCTTAGAATTTGGCACAGCATGTTGTCTGTAGACGGTACAATATAGGACGATGGGTTGCAAAGATAACAGACAGCAAATTGTACCTCGTCCCTATTCGGCAAATTGGGTGCATTTCCACACGATATTTTAACGCGCCCGCCCCGGGAACAATGTCGTTCCTTGTTAGCGTAGCAAGCCATTCTTGATAACATGCATATTTAAATATGGATTTCTTTTTTCCTTCCTTCCTTCCTTCGTGTTAAAGTTTTTTCAACGAGATATGTTCAAACGACATACAGAATTGATAAACGACTCCATTCATAGAGAAAGTAATAATTACACAGGCTTAAATAGTATCGAACAGAATAAATAAAACAGCTGATGACGAATTATTTATACGCAAGCGGATAGAGTCAAGGCCTGAAGGCCCGTTAAATCCACTCTTCCTCGCTAAACATTTCATTGACTTCAAATAAGTTCTCACGGTTACTAAAAATAGACCTTTTTCTTTACGCATAGAGTTTAAATTAAATTGTCTGTCGATATATAATATCCTGTAATCGACGGGTAGCCACACCGCGAGTTGACGACAGTGCGACCACAAGGATCGCTGCGACAAATAATCGCTACACGTTTTATTGGTCGTAATTGTTGTCATAAAATGCTAACAAAAGTTGTTTTTACGTTCGCTACGAGAGACGTGTTTATCATCCCACAGTAGATGTCCCATAATGAGTCAAGCTTACACGATGGTTAGGTGGGAAACGAATTTATGGCTTTTTAATTGTTTCATTCAGAATACTGACCCTATATGGTGAACTGATATTTAAATTCACAGTTTCAGTGCACATACACCTACTCAAAAAGTAACTTTATACGTGTATGAAGGTTTTAACAAATGTATTACAGTTATAATTTAGGATGGCACTTAAACATTTAACAGATAAAGGAAATAGGAAAAATTAATTCCGATCTATACGCAGCGTACGGCACTCTGTATGTAATGGAGGTACTTAAGTACTTTAATATTCTGCGTCGATGGTTGTGGTACTTGGAAAGGATCGAAGGAATAAATTAAAATATGTAATCACGGCTAAGGGAACGTTTCGCGAGAATGCCATCTGCGATCGAGCCTTACATTGTTGCAATTCTCTGAATGCGTCTACGATTGAATAATTTTTAATCAAATTCCTATTAGGTATTCTTCCTTGTTTTTATGACGACTACATTTAAGTTTAATGGTTTGTGGATGAAGAATTATAATGTCTGATAATTTGTCGTGTATCAGGATGAGTGGATTCATGCGTGGGATGTCGCTTGTGGTCGTATTATCGCATAGCACATGGTGAGGGTTTTGTGTTCTGTTCCGTAGGCGTAGTCCGCCGCCCGTCCTCGGGCGCCAACTGACTCACTGACTACGGCTGATTGTTCGACACTAAATGTCGATGGAATCGGTAACTCAAACATTTTACTGCCGACTTAGATAATATATGGGGCGTTGCGCAATCGGGCTTCAGTTTGCCCTTAGGTTGTACTATTTCTTAAACATGGATTTTAAGAAGTCTTACCTACTTTTGTATACCTGTTGTCCTTCATACCTTTAAGGTGTGTAACAAAATAGTAAATTATTCACGTTTTGCATTCAATAATAAAAGCTGAATTATTTTTTATTAGGTTTAGGGTAGTTTCTGTGATATTATTGGATGAATATATAATGACTCAAAATATCGTTAGCTTTCAAACTTCAAAGCTACCATGAAAATCCCAAGCTTTAAGTGTTTCCATGTGTATGATAGATGTATTAAAACAAATTGAATGGAATGCTATGCGGAAAAAATCTGTTAACTCCCTACTACATATGTGTAATAACCATAAATATTTCTAGCCATTTGGCCCACAGGGCCGCGGACGCCACTCGGCGTTACTTTTTACACTATAAACAATTCTCGTCGCTCGTTAAAAAGAATGATGAGCTCTAACTGCTGCTGTTTATGGACACTAAAATTGTTGGCACGCGTTCTCCCTGCGACACTTCTCACCTGATAAACTTGAATGTGGCCAGTTTAAGTTTCATCGGAAAACGTAATAAGGACCGAAAATAAAGCGTGCACGATGATTCCGCAAAATATAAGGCTAAAATATCACGCAATATCTCTTGCGTTTACAAGCTTGATGATTTTATTTATGCATAAGTTACTGAAATTACGTACCTACAGAAAGAAATATTGTAAGAAAAAAGAATTCGAAGGTGCACAATACACTCTACAAATTGCGTTTATTTTCTTGTTGAGTTCTTTCACAAAATAGAACTCGCAAATCTCCGAGCATTGCGCCACAACTTTTCTTATTTATGACAACTGTCAGGGAATTCTCATTCCTAAAAGTTCCTCATGCGTATTTTAAGGGAAAGAGTTCCCATATGTACGTCGATTGAAAAGCGGGATCAGAATCGATCGAAGTCGGATGCAGGTAGGGACTGAGATGGTTATAAATAGGTAAACAGCGTAAATAGAAACGGCTGTATCGGTTCGAGGCAACAACTAATCGATACGAGACCTTCTGTTACTTTACATCATATCTCCATTGCACGCAGAAATGGAAAACACTTCTTACATACGCCGAATAAAGAATAAATTCGCTTGCAGTAGACATGTGATGGACTCGAATGTGGCTCTCAGCACGCCATCAAATTGCGTATATGTGTGTACAACTAGTTAAAAGTTAAATACCATCATGTTGGATCTTGTTTAATCAATGTAATGGAAACAGTATAGATTCGGGAGTCGTGTAATTTATTTAGCTATGCCACTCTACTCGCGATCTTAGGGCGAAAGGAATGTTGTCCAATTACAATTTAACTTGCCTACCTACTTTGTTGTATACTAAATACCAATAGTTGATAAAATGCAGATTGCCAATTTCCATAGCTATTTGTATAACGAAATGCGTAAACACTCGGATTAGATATGATCAGAATATTGCACTCTATCATGATCGTTGACGTAGGTGAAGGAATTAACGATATTTTATTGGGGATAGACAGAAGCCAGGTTGGATTATATATACTTGTTAATTGTAGTAAGTTATACATAGTTCAAAAACCTATCTATATTAAATAAACAAAAATTTTCCAGCACAATCAAATATTCTATCGTTCGTTGAATATTCTCGTTTGAAAAGTAAATAGAAAAATTTAAAACTTGGACGATTTAAAAGGACTTGTTTTTTCTTACACTGGTATTTTCCACCGCAGCGCGAAAATGTTATTCGCAAAGTTTTCACGAAACGGAGCCTGTTCTAAATGAAATCTTAAAACTTTTATCTTTTCTAAGATTTCTTTGTTAAAAACTGTGTTTTTAAAAAGTTTTTTTATAAATGACAACGTTAATTTTTTTCCAGGCAAAACCACAGTGTGACGCAAGAAAACTTTTTGTACCTATTTGTACAATTTTATCTACTACAGAAATCACGCGAAAACGCAACTAAATATAATATATACTTTAGGCGCATAAGTTTTTGATAAAGCTACAATAAATTACTAAAAAAATGGTAAGTCAGATTTAAACACATAATAAAAAGGTGCTCGATACAAATTTTATTGCAAGAAAATATGCAAAGAAATTACAATTCGTTTACGATCGAAAATAGCATTTTTATGTATTCCCAATTGCCCGTTTGACAATCTCACTCGTGTAAAATCTAGCAAAATATGTGTATGATGAGACCAAAGCTATTAAAATTCAAATTAGATTTTAATTTACAAAACATACCCACGTAGGTATAATGAGAACAACTCTAAAGAAGCTTTTATTTTGGCACCTGCAATTTTTTATTTAAAACTCTCTATATGTATCTTAAATCATGTCAAAATGGTTGTTTTGCCTTATAATTATACCTACTTAATTATGTCGATTTAATGATAAATTATACGATCAACTGGAACTGAAACACGATTTTTTTGTGAAACACACAATATAATGAATATTCTACAACTATAGATAATGTCCATTAAATTATACGTTTTGATTCTATACGCAAGATTTCACAACACCTATACCTACCTACTTTTGAAGAATTTAAACATACCTCGTATTTTACCCAAAGGAGATTTAAAAATAAGATAGCTAACTCGTTTTATGTACCAAACATAACATGAAATAAAACCGTCTAAACAACTTCATTATTTACCGTGTTAGCGACGGACTAGCAAAAAGGATCTTACAAAATTAAGGTACCTTCATCAAATTGAAGAAAAATGTTTATTAACTAATCACCAGATTCATTTGGGTATTCAAGAGTGGGTAATACGGCGTGATTGCGCGATTTAGTCAAAATTAAATCATTAGGAACACCTGTGTTCCCGCTGGAGCGTCCCACGGCCTCCGACTCAATTAGGAAACGACTGAAACAAACTTTACCCGGATTATATTCATAGTTCTCTTCATTAAAGCATACAAGGGGGAAGTTTTTGGCAATTTGTGGAATATAAAGCTTTAGAAATTAACTTAACCCATTGACCACCGTAAGCCCCGATCGGGGCGCGACACAATAGATTTTCTATTGTGTCTGTGATTCCGAGGACTGATGGATTAAATACTAGTTATTTCGGACCTTATACGTCAGCAATTCATCAATAATTTTTTTTAATTTCAAGAGGAAATTATTTTGAATGCACGAGGAAAGCAGTTCCTTCATCGGATCTGCTTTCTGCCGCGGCTGGAATCAGGCCGCTGGTGATCATAGGATCTAATTCTTATAAAATGTACTCGTACCTACAATCAAAATCGTTTCTAAGGGTTTGATTTTATAAATAGAAAATAAATTAAAATTATAAATAGTAATAATTTAAGGTTCATTAGGAACACGCAAAGGGCCTTTTTTCATTCTACTTCAGTTCACAAATTATGCTCTTTCATTAACTTGACGTCAAACAAAATTTTCAATCTCAAAAGACCATTTATTATAAAAATGTATAATCGAACGATTAGTTACACGTGTCGACGTGTCTTAGCGTTATATTTATTACACCCCACATTTTTCCGACTCCAAAGTTTTTCATAAAAATATTTATCCAGTACGCACAATCGAAGCCGCCTCATCATTTATGAAAAATCGTTTCTCTTCAGAGTCCTCTATAAAAAGCTCATTTCAAATTAAAATTAAGGTCTAGCGTAGCTAATGAAAATAAACTTATATTTTCTCTACCGGATACGATTAAAAAAGAACTCTATGTCAAACACGTTAAGACACTTTCAGCTTGAATAGTTTTGCGTTTACGACTTGCCACAAAAGATCGCTTGTCAAAATAAGTGGTTGTTTTTCAAGATCCATTTGTATACCGGGATACACCAGTATAGAATTATAGGATGTAAAAATAACAACAAAACGTCGATATTTTGGTCGCTTAGTTATAAAATGAATAGCCTTAACTATATAATATACGTGAATGTAGGTAATTGATTCTTATAATATATGAAGTATGAACCGTATCATTATTGAACGCCTCATAAGCGAAGCGTTGAGGTGGGTACTACTGTCACTTCGCGCAAAAAATCTGATTTTTCAAACTTAAAATGTCTTTATGTATCATACATTGCACTTGTAAGATAATACATACACACACATATTAAGAAAAAACACTATTTTTAACGTTCATGATATTTTTGATGTCATTTTTGTTATTTAAACTAGTTAAAAAACAGTTTAAAAAAGTTCTGTCTTGGACGTCCGTGTGTCTGTATGTGCGGATCCTTTTTCTTGTTAACACGATAGCGACCGAAATACTTTACTAATCGAGTCTTTTTTTTTCTCTTACGCTTGAGTATGCTCAGGAATAGAACCCTTTCATTTTTCAGGGTCTGATTCGATGTGGTTTAATTGTTATTAAATAAACAAAAATAATAATTAATAAATATTTATTAAAAAAAATTATGAGGCGTGCACTTTTGGATTTTCCAAATTATTTTAACATTATAAGCAAAAAAAATAGAAACACGTTTTCTGAACCAAAGTAAAAATATGCCTTGCTTTATTAGGTATACAAATATTTTATTTGCGATAAATAGTAGTTACTCGTAGGTAAGAAGGTAATAGTTATCTCTGATTTAATCGACTGAATAACCTAAACAACAAAGAGTGCCAATAGTCAGTTTATTGACTTCTAAATTTTAAAATCATTTCATTATTTAATGGAGGTGTTAAAATTACGATCGACTTTGTATAATAAGTCCGTACTCTGTATCTAAATATACGTACACAAAAAACGCAACATGTTTGTTTCGTCGTAAATCTTGTGAGCTCAAGCGTAGCTATAAGCTTACGCCCATATACCTATATCGGTAAGTAAATATAAATCTGTACATGCGGACCTAATACACAGTTTCATCGTCCAAGTCCATTAACATCAAGCATTATTGAGGTCGTATCTCGAACCCCAAGCCACTCCGATAGCCGCAACATTCCATTAAAAGAAACGATAAAGTTACATTATTATGTGTTAATAATTTCAAAAGAATATATTCCCAGATTCTGACTGATAAATTAAAAATTTCGAATGATGGTAAATCTTTGTTAATCGGTGATTGCAACCAACTTGTAACGATGCCGTCAAAAGTGAAAATCAAATATGCCAAATTTAGCATGCAAGTAGTTAATGCAGTAGCTTCATTTTCGGTTTACCAAGTAATGGCACGCCTGGTTTGTAAAATATCATTTTTGTTCATCGTTCGCAACCTTTTGCTTTTATAATAGTCTTATAAATATAAAGACATTTTGACCTGTCGTCTTAATTGTCGAAAGCTTAAGAACTTTTAATGATACCCGTAATTGCATACAGGCAGTAAGAAAAATGTATTTTTTAGTAGATAGTTTAAATTACTTCTTTATAAAGAAACACTTATAATTAGAAATCTTCGTAGAGCTAGTTTAATTTACTAAGAATGATTTAAATGTCTCAATAGAATTTCATAAGAGTCTAATTCTATCGCGGATAAATTGATTACGCACAGTAAGAGGCAGTTTGGAATATATTTAGTCGGCGGGCGTTCGCAGGAGAGGTCGAAAGGCAGTTATTCCCAGATGTCTCATAAAATTAGTATCTAACTGCCATTCGCATTATCAGACCTGTTTTCGACCGATCCGAACTCACATGAAGCCCGTAGGTATGTTTTAAAACAGCTTAAGATTATTCATGACACCTTATTACTTAGGTAGAAATGTAATATGGACGTTCTTACTTCCAAAAGTGCATTTTAGGCTCAGTACAGAATTCGTTATCAGATCATTTAAATTTTTAATGTTTCATTAGTATTCCATTTTTAAGTAAGTTGTTCGGTCCTATATTTAATGACGCTCAGAGTCATAAGATGATGATAATTATGCGACGTAAATACTGTCGAAAGTATAAGACAGGGATAATATAGGGACATTTTTAAAGTATAATAAAATTGTTTGAGTTATTTTAATCACAGAATGCATGCTTACTGAATTTAAACATAATTATTTACGTACAAGAAAGGACGTCCTGGTTATCTAATCTTACAAGAAAAGGCAAATAAGGATATCATCAAAACAAAAATTAAAAGGCTCTTTTTCATATTTCCTGTTATTTACATGTGTAGGTATTATAATATTTTGACAACTCTATTTACCACTATAGGTATAGGTAGATACCTAACATTTTTGGCCACCCGTAGCCCATAGATCGCATTTTAACCGCGCTTACTATTTGCAGTGTCGACGGTCACTTTCTAACGCTGCCCATGTTTGTATGACAATATAGTGGCGCAGTTTATAGTCAGAGCCGACAGTAACTTACCACAACGAGCCCTCACTCGGGGTTAATGAGACGGCATCGTTTGTGTCAAATGTTACGCGGCACAAGAATTAACAAACCTTGAATTTATCATGTATGTGATGATTCGTTCTGTGGTTTTAAGGTTCCATGATCAATTAAACTCCCACTTAAATCAGAGCTTTAATAATGCTTTGCACATCGGTTTGAATAACTATTAGGTAGGTACTAATCAAATATTATATATGTATTAACATCTTTGTGTTTAGTATAAAATATAAATAGATTTATAGCTAGGTGTATATTATAAATCATTCAGGTAAGTTGTGACTATTAGTTATTTATACATATTGCGTCGTAACCAATAATATACAATACATAGAAATATTAGCTATAAATCAGTTGTTCTACCTACAGGTAAACTCCTTCATTATCTATAATTAATTTCTATTTCCTATTAACGCCAATCGTTTTCTATTATAGGTATAAATAACAAAATTTACAGTTCAATAAAACGCTAACTCTTGTGAATTAAACTACATTTATTAGTAACTATAGAAAGGTATATAGACGCTATTGTTTACATAACTCTAAATCAATTGAAACCTGTTGTTTTATCGCGGTATAATCGAAAATAGTCCTCGCAATTGGATGGACAGTCTCAATTACGAAGTCGTTACTAACGTAGTCAATTTATTAGATATTATTGATGTTTAACTAAAAACAAAAGACGTGTGGCACTCGGGGACTGCCGCGGTAAAGCTATTGCATAGCATGCCTTCAAGTCACACCTCCTTGTCCGTCGGAGTGGGGAGCGTGAGGTTTTTTCGTTACGGAATTTCTGGATTCGGTCCCCGCGCTCAAGGCCCGCGATAGAAGCTATGCAATAGCTTAACTTAAGTTAGAATTTAGAAAATAAGGTACATAACATTTTAGGAGTATTAAAACGTCTTGTTCCTAGTTCGCATTAATCGAAATCGAGTTTTACATAAATATTTCTTAATAGGTATAATATTTATATAAGTAAATATACCTACATGTAATATTTAAATTTATTGAATAAATTATTAACCATTGCGATACCACACACATGTTTACAATCATTATAATAATTATTAACTGACCGAAAAATAATTGGCATTTCAGAAAACTGTATCATAATAAAGGTTTTTACAATCTCATAATTTGCAATAAAAGTAATTTGGTTGTAAAATTATTTGCTTTTACTGTAAATAATTGTATTATCCCTTTTAAAATAATAACGTCGGTATCTCTAGAAAACCTTCGAATACATTTAAAAATCTCTTAAATTTCCATCTCCTCTGCTCTGATACCCTCGCATTATTAAGATTACTTTGTTCGTACGTATGTGGAGAAATTTCATTCACATGAAGCCAATATATGTATATATCTAAGAAATGAATGCATAGAAAAATTCTTTCTTGTTATAGGAAAGAAACACCGAGCCTCACGTCGAAGCTTCCTACATATTTTATTGACCCTGCACGACGCAGCCGTGGTGACGAAAATGAAATACATCTGAAGATTTTAAGCTATAATTTCGTTTTACAAATATCAGAAATGCGAACTTATATAAAGTACCTATATTTATTACTTACCTACTGAACCATAATATGTATAAAGGAACGTATACCTAATATAATAATGAAGTTAATTAAAACTTTCAAAATTAATTGTGTATTGAGTTATTGTCTCCGATTCAGAATATTCTTAACAATTATACTTTTACATAGGTATGTTTAAATTTGAGGTACTTAAATCTAGATATCTACCTGCGTAAGTACCTATGTTCCTTCATGCGTATCTAATAACTCTACAATCTATTAAGTAGGTAACATTCATTCATATAGGCACAACCTTGAAACCATATTATTACATACATATTCTTCTAAATAGTAATTTATATATTTATCGATGTTATCTAGCTCCAGGTTTCTCCAGTTATTTTCTTTTCCAGCCGGGATTTAAAACACCAAGGCTCTACATTAAATATTTAAAAGCGTCTTCACACACATCCCGACGGTGTATCTTGTTCCTACCGAACCCTATACTTTAGTTCTGTATCCGTCGGTGCGGTATTCCCTAACTGCACTTTAGGACCAATGTAGATACACCTACATATACCTTCTACGCATACGTTCATACCTAATACACTATTTGATTCTTGTTATGCAAAGAGGTCTGACAAAGGGAAGGTAAAGTTTAAATGTAATGTAAGAGAAGAAAGTTTTATAAAAACGATATTTTGGTCTAGTGTCTTTAAGATGTTAAATGAAGTGTTATGTTTTATTGGATATACAAATGTAACATAGGTTTTTAATTACCTTCATTGCAATAATTTATATTAATTGTTATCTAAGCACAATAATCCGTTAATTAAGAATTACATAATACATATATAGAGCGAATTGAACTCTACCTAGTCAGAAAACTCTAACGTCTACTTACATCTAATTTAAATTGTATAAAATGGATACAATCGATTGATAAATTACGTAGTAATGTGAATTTAGTACAGCTTATCAAATGTTTTGAATTAAACTAGTTCTTCAGTATAAATAATCAACCAATAAGAAGCCGGCGTTGTATGTGTGTTACCCCCACCACTGCTCAAGTGCGCGTCCAATCTTTGTATTTTGTAAGCGATCACGAAACGTCATTTATAATTCAGACGCCATTACTAACACATCTCGACTGTATTTTAATATGTTTAATTATGAAATATAATAAAAAATATGCATGATTATTTCTATAAAATTAATTGTTTAAACATTGTGAATGTTAAATAGGTTTTTTTTGTAGATATTTATTTCATTTTATTATAGATTTTTTGTGTACATTGTGTTGTTATGATTTATAATAATATGATAATATCATCGCTGAATATTACTGTCCTTATTAATTACCTATATCTACCTATAGTTTTAACTACAATTTTTGTTATAACTATTATAAAATGTCAATGTACCTACCTTTTTCTTGTAACTTTTAGCATTATTATTAATTTTGTACAAAAAATATTCATCAAAATTAGCAAATTAAACTAATGAACTTTTAGTGTAGATTGCTCTCAACTCTCAAGCTGTAATGATAATAAGAGGCATAATTTATATTTTATACGCTATCTTGGCAAAGAACCAAAAAACTTACAACTTCTGAATTCTAATGTGGTCACTGAAAATGAACTTCATAAAATTACATTTATTATAATAATTTGTCACATTTTGCTGTGTGTATAAACAAATGTCCACTTTAAATTTACTTATATTAATTTGCTTTTATGCTGAATATATTTTCTTTTATTTCAGGATGATTAATACAGCACATTTAAAGAAATCCAGCTAAGCAAGAGGATCTCCAGATATTAGATCCGATATTATTAACTGTCTATAAATTATAATACCTAGTAGGTACCTACCTATCCATAACAAAATATTAACCTAATAAATAATATTTAAATCATGAGAAGTGTATTAAAATATATTCCTATTATGATAACTAAAAATATTTTACATCTACTTAGGTACCTAATAAATAAGAATAAAATCTCATTTGAGTTAAAATAATAACCTTTTTTATTCATAATTTTGTTAAGATATGCTAGACTCTACAAATATTTATAAAGAACTTTAAATATTTATTCATATAATGTTAATAAGATAATAAGTAATGAAAATTATTTAAAGAAAATACAGAATGTAACATTCTTGCTTTGTATTTTTCTTTAAAACCAAGCAAAAAGGACAAAACAATGTCAAGTTAATAAAACGGTTATATTTAAGTCTTTGTTAACGAATAAATACACGCTATTATGATTGTAAATAATTTCGATATCTTTTGTGTCTTTAAATAGGTACTTAATACACTTATAAGTAGTAAAGATTTTCTCTTCAATATTGGCAAAATAGTACCCAATATAAAAATAAAACAAAACGATATCATGGTTTTTATTTTATATTTCAATGTAATAAAATTAATATAAATTGCCCTCACAAATAATTCAAATAGCAATTATTATCTATAACAATCGAACAAAATACGTATTTACTTTACCAAAGTAGCAATATTCGAAACCAAAGAGCGAGTTTAAATTGTTCGTTTTACGATTATTGCATATTTGATGTTAGGTATCTTTTGAATACGAATTTGGGACTAACTCACGCAATGTTTTGCTGTACAATGTTTTCCTAAAATCTGTTCTAAGGCTAATGTTCATAACGTTCATTTTTAA
This sequence comes from Colias philodice, assembly GCF_061535455.1. Classification (NCBI taxonomy): domain Eukaryota; kingdom Metazoa; phylum Arthropoda; class Insecta; order Lepidoptera; family Pieridae; genus Colias; species Colias philodice. The sequence goes on from NC_143090.1 coordinate 4,931,053, forward strand.
ATAAACTTATTGTATAAATAAACTAGTAACAGCGAACACGTATACCTAAAGTATGACAATAACTTGCCCTTTTGAGATGGCAGAAATATGTATTTAATAATGTTTAATGACTGATATCAGTCCTACTTTATAAGAAATTTGATAGTATGTAAATAATTTACTTAATAAATAAATTTGAGAATTGTAGTTATTATTTTAGGAATAAGATCCCAACATCTAAAAAAACAAACAATGTGGTTAGGAACTCCGCTCCGTTCCTAAGTTCGTAAGAAATCGATCAGTGTAACAAATTTGTATCTAGGTATATCTCTATAAAAAGCATACAAACCTGCTTACGGTATTTCCTTACTACAATAATAAAAATAATATGGTAACCTTAATAACGGTGCACTTACATCAAACGAGCGAATGCTCATTCTGACCCCACTATGTCGAATTATTTTAGTGTAAACAGGCGTAGAGCATTCTTTCGTTATTCTTAGTGCGTTCGAAAAGATTCTATGCAATGATTTATACTAAACCACACTAAATACGAGTTTTTGTTTACATTAAAAGAACACGAAGGAATGCTCTTTCTCTAGATCTAGCTCTATGTTTGTTTGATGTAAATGCACCGTTAGATAGTTATATTGGCATACATTATATCTGTTATTTTAACATACCGAATAAAGTTTTTATTAATAATTGTCTCTTTATTTACCTAAACATAATTTATAAGGTCAAGTAGGTGAAACAATCAGCATCTTTTGTAATTTAACAAAATAGCTTCATAATAATAGAATATGATAACATGGTAATATACCTGTCAACATACAAACTACAAATCACACCATGATCTCTAGAATTTTGTTCACTATTATGAACAACAATATGTAGGTATAGGTTGGTGAAAGTTCAACATCACAATTGAATAACTTCTAAATAATTGCAAAACACTATAGACAGTAGGATAGTAGTAGGTATAAGCATGGGTATAAGATAATATGATGATATTACCGCAGGAAATATCACTTGCCCATAGAATTATTTTCTTTCCTATCTAGTAAAATCAAATGCCGTCGGTACTGAATTTCATTCAAAAATGATGAGTTATTTACATCAATAATTAGATATAACTGTATTGCATAAAGAAACTTTATGAATTACTTTAATAAAATACTTATTAGGTAGGTATAGTACTTATTGCTACTTAATTACAAACAGTAATTATTGATAATTTTCATTATAATTAACCTTTAGTCATCAATTCTGAGAAATTTCTTACTTTTACCTTAGTAAAGATTCTTGCTCCTATTATTATTAGGTAAGTAGGTTTATAGCCACCTTGTTTTTACTGAAATACAATAACTACTGAGTCTGACATTTAAAGTTGAATGTTGCGTGCCTTAATTTAATTTTCATACTTTCATACCATAGATCGTTTATTGATATAGGTAGAGGGGACTTCTTATTATTATGTACCGTATTTTATACCTATGTATCATAGTAATTTATACATCAGTGGTGGTTACCTAATACCTATAGGTATGGTATAGGTAGGTTACCTAAGCATGATCTATAAAAAGCTGTGTTTAGGCAAATTATAAAATATCAGCAACTACTTACACATTAAATTATTTCTATAAGTTCCTGGGAGGTAAGTATCTATTTATAAATATTTCAAAGACCTTAATAACCTACCTACCACCTTAAAACAACATTTAATGAAAATACGCATTTGAATAGAAAGGTTTATTATTTACAGAGATGGAAAAATTATACAAAGACAATACAAATAATTTTCAATTTTAAATGCGTGCATTGCACATTTCTATTGACCTTCAACAAATTTCGACAATTTGTACCAAGGCTAATAATAATAGTCGATGAACAAATTTAAAGGGAAACTCAGTGAATAGTCCCATAACAACTTAAACTTTAACTTTAAACTGTTAAATTTCATAAAATAAATAGTTATCATAAATTATTGTTACATAGATAAGGTATCCAATTAAACTTTGTAAAGCATGCATAGATGTAGACACACATCCAGAAGGTTATACCTAAATCAACTGCATGATATAGAATAAATCACAAACATTTGTTACCAGTTTTGTAGACCAATAATAAAAATAAAAAAACATTGTAAACCAATAGAGCACGTTAAAGAATAGGAATAAAGAAAGTTAACAAAAACAAATCTTATATGAAACAAATCTTTTTAATTGGAACACGTTTTATGTAACAGGTAAAAGTCTCTAGAACTCTAACTCTACATTATATTATGTGTAGAGAAATTTTATATAAAATATGCAAGTACTTACTGTTCGTGTTGATTTAAATTTATTTGTTTCTTATAACTACATAAAGAAAATACAGAAAAAAATTAAACTAACCTCAAAACCCGAAATATATAGAAATCGTATTAATATTAGCTCTACAATTAACTCTTGAAGTGCTGCCATCTCTGTACGAGTGGAGGAACTTTTTGAATCAACGCCATCTCTCGGAATATCACCGAAGTTCTACATCATCAGTACATTGACACGCTTCATTTCCCGTATCCCACTCCATTGATGAGAGAGATAGATATATCAGGCGATTATCTCAGAACTTATTTGGTGTCTGCTGATTGGTGAAATTGATGCTGCGTCATGTCTTTACAGGAGAATGCACCAATGGGAAAGCGCATCGAATATCCGTATCAGTCGGCCATGATATTTCAGGCGGAGCTAAATTTAAGATCCTCCTTTATATTCCTGACGTATGCAGTCATTTTAGTAATAGGTCATGTCGCAGCAGTGTCGTTTTTAGAACTGCTGACATGGAAATAATTTTTGTAAAGTATGTGTTATCAATAATTTCTAAAGAAATTTAGTAGGTAGATAATAATTGAATACATTAAAAAAATTTACACCGTATTCAAAGGAATGAAAATGGAATATTTTATTGGAATATGAATTTTATTCCGAATTGTAGATAATAACAACAACTGCAGTAATACCTTCTAGCTTCTACCCAATACCTAGACTAAATAATCACAATGATTTTATAATTCAACTCAATGCTATAAGCCGTTTTATAAAGGTAGAGTCACTGGTAGAGTCGTTAAACTTACCTACATACCTACGTTCATTTACATGTATTAATGAAATAAATTCACAATAATAAAAAACGGCCTATATTCATTATACCTGATATTTAATTGTGTAATGTAAATAGATCTCTGTTTTGTTTTAACGTACCTATAAAGGTACCTATTTAATCTGCACAGCAACCATTCCACGTGTCTACCATAAGCCCACCAAAATAACTACTCCAATTCATTAATCCCCAGTCTCATAGTCAAATATTCTAAGCTATTTTAAATCTTATAAACACGTGACTATCACGTATAACCTAATGCCTTAAGCGATACAATTTTACGAGAACAGCACGCGCCGCTCGTAAAACCGTGGTCACCTGATCAACACAACTGTAGATGTTTTAATGGCAATTATTAAATCATTCCATTGACATTTTGTTTTCTCGCTATGAAGTTGTAAACGTTTAATGGTTGTGCTGTTTCAGCGAAAATGCGGATTGCATTACGCAATTTGGTTCGCTATTATGTAATTTATTGTTCGAATTAAATTGGGTTGTTCATTTTTGGGGTGTAGGAGGGTAAATAATTAGATTTCATTAAATAAGTCGTTTTAGTAAGGAACTCATTTATTTTCTGTTTCTGTAAACAATTAATAGAGTTCGTTTTAATCCTCTCTATAAACTCATAAAAGTAATGCTATATCTTTAAAACGTTTCCAAAGGTAAAGGTAAACCTATACCTTTCTAGGTATATGTAGGTATATATACTTTCTATATGTACTTCTGTCTGATAATAATGGGCTATTCAAATTATATATTATCATCAATATGATTGAACACTAAAGAGCTGAAAAACGCCTGCTATGAAACGCTGCCATAATTTACAACCGGACACCCAATAAATTATGACGTTTTTACGTAAAATAAAAACTCTTTATAATTTTATTACGTTACGGTGAGTTTTCAAGTGGATTTATATCGATTGTGTAATTAAACGATTCATTGATGCTTCTATGCGTTTTAGGTTGTTTTATTCACTCATAACACTTAAATACAAGGAAGATAATAATTGCTACAATCTATGACCATAAACGGTGTTTGACCACGCAACCAGTTACGGCTATTATTTAATTATATTTGAATTAAGCTATTATTTTTTTATTTCATCGCTATAAAATAATGGCTAGGTATAGGTATAGATATTTAAATACAAATAATCTAATACATTATACAACCGACATTAAATTTGTTCTAATAAAATGTAATGTTAGGTATTAAATATTACTTTATTTTTAATCGAGGTGTCATTTTTGTGACTTTGATAACATTTATTTTGACACTATATTGATACGAATTGTTTATTTAAACAAAGTTTATCCTAGCCCGGTGATAATAAGATATCATAAAAAAACATCCAAGCAATTAGTTGACTGTTAATTATTATGACACATTTAAAACACATGATAAACCAGTTACAAAGTTCATTAAAGCTTACAGTTAAGTAAAAAATAAATTAATTATATAACTTGTTGTCTTCCAGCAATTTTATATTTATGACAAAATATGTAAGGATTAATAAAATGTCATGAGTTCTTCACTTTTCTTCGTGAATGTAGGTACCTACATAAACTAAAGCAGATGCGATATAATGTCAAAATGGTCGGTTGATAATAAATAATAATCTATAGGTACTTAAATATTATATTATAATTATTTTCTACACGGATGTAATTATCTACATACCTAATGAATGTTAAACATTAAAATTAAATAGCATGATGTAATTAAATAGTTTTAAGAAAATATGTTCTACTGTAGGTATACCTAATATTAGATATATTTTCAGGAGGACTACTCTTCTTATATAATTTTGTATCTCACCTGCCAATATCCATATCTGAAACAAAAAGATAAAAATTAGACTAAATTCATATAGAAACATTGCGGAATAATAAGCAATCTAATTTCGAAAAGGAAGTGCTGTTTCTGTATAGGTAGGTACATATTATATATAACAGCAGAGAAAATTCCCAACGGAAGCATTGCATCATGTGGCTGGTACATTGAACATGGATGAGACGGGCGCGTCCTTGTATTGTTCGTCGCTCGCTGCAGTGCGATTACGAGCAGCTCGCTCCAACCCGTTCCATCACCTGAGCCGATCCGTCACCCATGCTTCGAACCGTAAAAACCGTCTGCCTCTAGTCTACTGTTTTTACGACCCGACCGATGCCTATAAAAATAACATTCTCATATAAAACTGCTGCACACCGCTATTATTATAAATGATACCGCCTTTACGACGAGTGAATATTTACGTTTTTATTTCATGTGTTTATTGCCTGTTGTGCAACTTAATAGCGCACTTGAACTTGCCGGGCTAGTGACACCGTTTGATACAAATCGCGTTTTATTGTTTCACTCAATGGACGGACGAATTTTACGATCGTGGCGTAATCTGTGACGTGTTTAATATATGAGCGAGTAACGTATGCTACTGACTCATGTCTCATTTGATACGCTCTTACTTTCCATTTCTAATTCGCCGTTTTAAATTCTTGCCAACACGCCAGTTTCGTATTATAGTAAGCTTCGCTTTGCATCTATTTATAAAACTGGTTGAATATTTGGGTAGCGTTCAAACTGGCTTATTCTTATTTGAAAGCATAGCTCCCTCAGGAGATTTTCCAACCGAACGTAGTAGAGATAAATCGCGCAAGAATGCTTTTCCACTAAGGGGTGGAATTTGCATTCATATATTTAAGGATGGATACCTTTCTGGGAATGACAATAAATAACAGGTCGAATATACATCTGGGGTCGTATTAAGGGACATCTTTCCATCCTCCCCGGTCTTTGATAAATATTTTTGTTTTCATCCGCAACCCGAGTTCTTAAAGACTCGTAGCATCTTTCTACTTGGAGGATAAATGCTAAGAGATAAATTATTATTTCATGAAATACGTTCATTATCTTCTCTGTTGAACTTAGGTATTATGGCAAATAATTAGAACGCCTGAGTTTGTACCAGATCTCTAATGCTTTCTTGCCTTTAATGTATAATGCTCTTGTATTTTCAGTAATGTTAACTAAGTGGCGCTCTATCTTATATACATTAAATGAAACCCGACCCGACCCACATTAAGAGGATAAACGTGTATTCACATAAGCTTATTTCTTTTATACCTACTAAGGAGTAGTACCTTAAAGAATATCGAGTGGAATTCTTAATCAAGCGACCCAAGACGCGGTGCATAAAATGCAATGTTAACACCGTTCTTACATTACGAATTCACCTGAATACGTTTATGTTATGAATAAAATCAGCGAAATTATGTGACAAGTATCGAGATGTTACTTTTGTGGTTTTAAAGAGTCGGAAGGCGCCTGTATAAAATTCCACATTCATTATCAGCATACGGTGCTTGGTTCGCTTCGTATTTTGGCTGACTCAATACAGGCTCTTACGAGATGGGGTGCTTTGATTACGAGTGCTGAGTGCCGTGGCAACGACAGCAAACAAATTATTATTAATATTTTTACGCAGACATAGGTTATTAACTCGCATGTTTACGATGGAGACGAACTGAATAATAATTAAGAAAGTTTATAAACCGTATAATGTGAGAAACTGCAAAAAATGCAAAAAAGTTTACGTAAATAGGTGGCTACCTATACAGGGTTACTTGTAAAACACCAGCAACCTCGCAGGACAAGATAGCTAACATCATAAGTAACAACATTTGTTCTACGACTTTTGATAATTTGTTAGATTTTATTTTCATACAAAAATAAATATAAAATATTCATTTAATTTTCCGTTTGAATAGATATTATAAACTCTACGCGCATCCCAAAAATTACGTAAATAAGAAGCGAACGAGAGGGGAAAGGAGGCGTCGCGTCGTCCTTTCGATAATGAATAGAACATAGACTTACAAATGTTAGGAGAGTAGGTACAATAAAAACTTAAAAAAAATCATTTAAAAATAATGTATTGCGTTATGCCAAAAGTCGTAGAACAAATGTTGTTACTTATGATGTTAGTTATCTTGTCCTGAGAGGTTGCTGGTGTTTTACAAGTAACCCTGTATAATTAAACTTAAAAAAGAATAAAAAATTTTATATATGTAATAAAGGTTGTACTTGAATTTCAGTAACAGGAATAGACAAAGGATACTTCTTTGGACGTTCGTCTTTCTACTGCGAATTAACATCACATTTTAGGAATACCTAATCAAATTGATGGAACTTACCAATTAAATTAATGCGTACAATCTCTTTGTTACCGTTCATACATTTGCGCCATTGCTCTTCGCGTATAGTTTTCAACCGGTTAAATCTAAACAGATAAAATCTTATTCCTAGACATGTTTGCTGTCGGTACTATTTTAAATAAATAGGTGCAGGAAATGCACCTCTCACATTGAGAATGAATACCTACGTCATTCGTATGTTTCAGGATCACCTGTATGAATGAGATTCACGTACCTATCGTATTGATGATATCCATTTGGCTGTGCTGTTCAATTCTAACGTAGGTATAAAATATATTATTGTAACAAATGTCAACGATTATTAGATTTCCTTGATCATAGTTCATAAGAATATAGGTAAATACTTAGGTATATAACATCTAGGTATAAGAGACGCTCGACTTCATCGTCATGTGCTCTATATTTTTTCCTCCTAATTTCCTAATCTGCTCTAAGTTAGAAGTAACAAACTACTTATACCTACTATAAAGTTATATCTACACCTACTTTTATGAACATAGATATTTAATAAATTCTAAAACACAACATACCATCATATCTTCAAACAGAACTTAATCATGCTTATTGCTGTGTTATATACCTTTTAATCTCTCACTAAAATGTGCTGTTAAAAGCTTTGAATGTTTTAAGTCGAGTGTAAAGAGGATGTATAGGAATTTAGGAAACAAAGGGGCTTTAGTGATTCAAAATAAAGTAACAAGGAGTCTTGTTTTACGAACGTAGTTTAAACTGGGTCTTGGCTTGATGCCAATTATTAGTAACTATGTGTCTGCTATATCTAAACTTTAATAAATCCTCACATGAAATAATTATAATCAAAATTATGCGGTCGATATGATTGGATTAGATATTAATTTATTGAGGGAATAAATTATCAGCAAATTAAAGGTGGGTATACTGCTTCTTTCCGCCCATTATCGATTAATATTTTCGAAATCATATCTGCGATGTAAATATGCAGCATCTTCGATTTAATTCATAATTTAGTTTACATTTTATATATTATAACTAGCTTTCCGCCCGCGGCTTCGCCCGCGTTTTCAGAGAAAAACCCGTTCCCGTAGGATTTCCGGGATAAAACCTATCCTATGTCCTTTCTCGGGTATCAAAATATATCTATACCAAATTTCATGCAAATTGGTTCAGTAGTTCAGGCGTGATTGAGCAACAGACAGACAGACAGAGTTACTTTCGCATTTATAATATTAGTATGGATTATGTGTTTAAACATGTAAAAATAAATTTTCCTCAAGATTTCTCGCGAAGCTCTATCTAAATCACAGTGCGGATCTATATCAAAAATCTTGAGTTCATTCTCCTGACGCCGCTTTTGAGAAAAATTGTTTATGTAGTTAAATGATAAGTAGGTAGAAATAAACAAGATTAGTCTTTCCCGGATGAATTTCGCAGACAGATTACAGTAGGTAAAATATATATTGAAACGCATAGATAACAAAAGGAAATTGTAGATAATATCTACTGTTATTTATTTTGAACGAAATCATAAATCATAATGAATAAATATGAAGACGGTCTTAATCCTCGACCACAAAATAAGATCTCACTTTATCCTAAGTAATATGATGATGGCTTTGCGTATTCGGAATGAGGCCCCCTACAATAGCAAAATTATTCTCGTTCAAAGATTTCGGCAACAAAATGGATGACGACAAATTCCATGACTTATACGAATTATTCATGGATATGGTAACGTTAAACTTATTTGTGTGTCTGGTAGGAGACGCAAATGATTTCTTTCATTTTGACATTGCGCTTTATTTTCGTAATTCAACAACAAATGATACGAAATCACAAAGGTTTCAGACGGGCGCATATTTTGTCTCATGATTGCTGTAAAATTTAAATACATTTACCGAGTCACTTGCGAGATTTTGTTTCATTGATCAAAGACTCACAAGAATACATTTTGATTAATTTACATTCCGACATCTTGTGCGTGTGATCCAAATAAAAGAAATATTGCCTTGTTTAGGAAATAAAATATGATAATGGTAACGGTACCTATTGACGTCATTTTTAACATAATTTATTTTATGTATTGGCGCTTTTCCAATTTGGCACGTCGCAGCGAGCGAGCGTTGCTGTTTGTAGTTGATATTAGAAAAGTTGTTGTTGCACAATTTCTTTTATACATTAATAGTACGCTGAATAACAATTTGCTGATAATTGGAAAGCCTAGTTGTCCGTCTCTGAAAGATTAGACAAATAGTGCTCGGCTGACGTTTAAACGTTTGGCATAGGTGTAAAAATATTTAAAAATAAACTTTTTGTAGAGAAAATTTTTAAGCGTCGGCGAGTGCGAGTAAGTCACTTATGTGAAAAATTATTTGCGATATACCTACCTAGTTAATACAAAATACACTTTATTCAGGAGTTTTATAGAAAAAATAATGGTTCTAATGGTTGAAAACAGGAGTCAATATGATAATGAATTGACAATTTTATCATAAAAATAGCCATTTTGAAACTTACCAAGAATTGATGTCACGATGTCGTAAAATTGACCACGATTTCTCACCGAAAAAAGGAAAATGTTTGTTCTCATGGACATGAACGCAATTCTAATCGATTTTGAAGGTGTCCTTTACTTGTAGTCGAAACACGAGCTGGTAGTAACTTCGACGTTAACCTTCTTGCGATTACAGGCACTACTTGGACGAAATATCCAAATAAGTCCAATTTACAGTTGGTGAATGTTAAATTAGCTAAATCCATAAACTAGAAGCAAATAAAACTTTTAAGTTAAGGTTAACAAACTGACATCTTAAAATAGAATAGTCTGTGTAAGACGTTGAAAAGTTGCAAACGACTCAAAACTTGTCTCATTACTGAAAAAAATTCAAATGTATGAACAAAATGCTTTTTATGATATCAAAAAACGTTCACTTTTGCTTTAACTACTGATTCTAGTTCCAAGAAAGTGCATCACATGACCCTGCCCTTAAAAAATTGGTGCATTCATTTAAACAAAACATTGCGTTCGCCCTTTTGTTTCTTTCGGCGTATCAAAAAACACCTCACCCTTTAGCTTTGTGCAACTATTGTAATATTTTTATAAAGAAATTGAGAGTGTATTGTCCAATTACTGGCCATTTTTACTTTTTGTTTGGCCTTTTAGTGCGACCATAAAATTTAGAGCATAAACAAAAAACCCTTCCGCGTTGCCTTAGATTCTTCATGTACGCATCAGTTTAAAATTACAGGTGAAATAGTGAAGGTGAGATTGTCATTGTGATTATTGATTTCTTTGTCTCTTCCGTGGTTTTAATTGCTTTCCTTTATACGTGATCATTGATTTATGAGTGCGGTTGGAGGGAACAACAATAGTAATGGTTTGTACAATTTTATTCAATGTAACTCTCTCAGTTAGACTGTTTTCGTGATGGAAGAAAGGTGTTTAGATGCTCTATATTATGTCTAATTCAGTCAAAGAATATTTATATTAAACGATACTTACTTCAAAATCTCCTTCGAGTAAAAAAAAGTTGAGCTTGTTGGTAGTTATTCAATATAGAGTTTATCAGTGACATTTATTTAATAAAAATTGTCTAAAAAGGTGATGAAGTTACGTACGTGACGCAGTGACAAACGCAGTGAACGACATGTAATTTCATATGAACGTGTACAATTTACTCTCGTATAGTGTCAAAACGTTTGTTCTTCTTATACTCATATAGCATTTTCTCTATATTTGCAAAGTGTAGCACAATATTTGTGGAACGTGTCGACCGGGGTGTCAATTGTAACATATCTAGGCGTAACACGTTGCTATGAACGACATATTCAGTTATTACGTGTGTTCTTGTGTTTATTATTCCTTGGCTTTTTCCTTTTTGTCGTAATAAGGCGTTGATTATTTCTCCCTTGTGTACGGCGCGCCAATTGTCATCTGCTTGCCTGCAGGCAGCCGATAACATGGGAATATAATATATAGAGTCATATGTTCAATGTGTTTTATGAAGTCTCTTATTTGCTTGTGTAAGCTAATAATCCGGATATTTGTCGTGCTTTTTACCATTTTGTTAGAATTATTTTTAGAATAGGTATATGTATTATGAGAAATCTGACTGTAATGGGAAACTAATAGAATATAAAAGGAACGTTAATAACATTTGCCACTAATAACAAAACATTTTTATATGCCATTGGTTTATCAGTTTTCATTAATCAAAATTGTTATTCAAATGCCTATTTAGGTGCTTTACAGTTCTAAAATATAGAGCATACCATTACTTTAAATATTTAATTTATTACCAGATCACATAAAAAAGTCGGTCCATTTTTTAGATATATTCAAATTTTTCTGAACGAATTCTTTGGACAATTTGTAGTTATTTTCCTCGTGTTGTGTTGAAAGGATGTTTTCACCTCTGAAAACAGTGAATCATAGTGTTTATTTCTCAAAGGCACAAGTAAGATAAATGTTTAACGGAAAACATACCTTATCCCTGAAGCATAAGATTTTTTTTTCAACTCTTTTCACATTACTTATCTATAGTTTACATTCAGGGACTTGTAACGTAAAACGTTGGAATTTATTAAGCAAAATGTAAATTACCTATAGGTTACTGATACCCAATCTTGAACTGGATGTGCGATTCGTATAGATATTGGAGAAGATAAGATTATGATACGGTGATAGCTTTAAGTATGAAAGTTTGATACCAAACTCAACGGGCAATCTCGTTTAGAGTTCCCTGGAACTTCATAAATTGCCCAATTTCACAGATCGCGGGCGGTTAGGCGACGTGTAAAATACAGTTCCTTAAAGAGGGTCACAACTTTCCCAAACTTTTTGATAAGTTTTGCGCGTTATGCGAACATTCATTATACAGTAGATATTTACCTGTCCGTTTTACTTATCAATTCCGAACGGACTATTATATTTTTAACCTGCAACCAACATTCATAATATTTAAAGGTTAACAAGTGTAACCTCGCGATACAAAATACAGAGGCGGTAAATCATTCGAACGTAGGTATAGGTACGTAGATATGAAAATTAGAGTATTAAACAAGGTAACAGGTACTGGATGAAACTCGCATGTAAGCGGCTTTCAAGTCTCAGCCATAAAATGCATGATGAATGTAGACAGGCCCTTTCGTATCGGTACCGTTGCGTCCCCACTACCAAGGGATGGGCATAGTTTGTACCAAATTAAGTTGAACCACCGTCCCCCCCGCGTCGTATAGAATCAACGTTCGCGTGGGATTAAAACCGGCTTATTCGAGGGTTCCCATTAAATTGGTCACACATATCGAATATCGAATAGGGTTCGGTGCACTCAACTCCATTTTTAAATTTGAATACTAATGGGAGACGATACGAAAATGGCCGATTTTAGTATAAGCTGGGCTATATCCGTACACGATACGAGCAAATAACGTGTTAAAATTATTCGTTTATTACAAAGAACGTTGTTTTTAAAGGAAAATTAGTACTTACGTTTATTTACAGATAAAAAAGGTGCTTATGAATAGTATTCAGTAGAATTAGTATTTATAATATAAAAATAGGTAAAAGCAAATGTGAAATGCCTCAATCAGGGTAAATTATTATTAGTACTTCATACTAATTTGTAGGTATTTTACGATTTTTTATTAAATAGGTAATTTAATTTTATTGTATCTATCTAATGCAATTAGATATAAAATTTATATTGAATTGAACCTTTGGTTCGTTTTAATATTAGATAATAACCTAAGTGTTTTTAAAACTTGAATTTGATTCAGAGGTTCATGTAGTTAAACCTAAATACAATTCCACCCCAATAATTATTTGCATTTAAATGAACCGCTAAGTAACGATAAAAGTATCTCGGCGTGAAACACAACCAATTTGATATTAATCTCATACGCAAGACCACCTGTTTGACACATGGACATACAAACACCCATTTTATGTACAAATAAAATTTTCCATACCAAATAAATTCATGGTTTTTATAAGACGTCGAATTAATGCACCGATACGAACCTACATCGTAACATGTGAAACCTACAATCTTCTCATTTACTTCTGCGAAAATAAATGTTTGTTCTTGAATTATGTATCAGCAGAATTTCCATATAATTTTGAACACGGATTCGCTAAATGAATCTGTCATAAATATAATACTTTATAGCGGAATAAAATATACCTGTAGAGCTTCAAGAAGCTTAATAATGGAATGAAACGTAAGAGGAGGTGATTTAAACGATTGCTTTTGAGAAACGGTTACCGATTTTCGAAGGTTGTACCTACTTCAAAATTATCCTTTATTATTTATGCATACTATCAATATGTACAGCAAATCATTCTCATCGTCAAACCTAATTGGAGGCAAAAGTTTTTATTTTTAATTAATAACGGTTAAAAAGCATGTATGCATGTAGGTATATAAAGTAGGCAAGCACATTACGAAAGAAGGAATGTTAAGAAGTATTTTGGCAATATGTGTAAAAAGTTAAAAACACAACGTTAACATACAAAATTTATTATAACCGTTGTAGTTTAATTAGGTAACTTAACCGATTTCGTTTTAAATGCCGGACTGGTTTCAAGAGCCAAAATTAATTTAAAGAACAGAGCAACATTGAAAGTTCGATTTGCTATACATTCATGCACTCGACACACAACATTTGTCCGTAATATCTCCTCTTTGTGATGGAAATAGGGTGTATTTACCCATGCTAGAGTCGCTTCTACATCTGCTTAGTCTATAAGATCAAGTATCCGGCTGTAGCAAAACAGATGCCCCCAAAGAGTTATACGTAATCTAAATGTTACACTGTCGAAATTATTGTAGGATAATTGTTTCGTTAATACCCTTGTAATATTGCAGGCGTCCAATTAGTTTCAAGGATTAAATTCCTCCCAAAACTGAATTTGTTGTCCGATGCTGGTTTGTTAATTAAATAATTTCGCAGAGCAACGAACTCTTAAAAGTACGTAATTCGATTGAGGTGAATTTCTTGATCAAATATTTATTGCGTTATTTACGCTTTTGTAAATGTTTTCCTCGCAATCAAGCTGTTTACTAATAGCGAAGTTTAAGATACGGTGATGAGCTGATTTGCTAGCTGCCAGTTTTTGGATTAGGTTCTATCGTGACGGCTTGAGTTGTCTGGACCATGTTTATGTCTTTCAACGTAGACGCCGACGCGTCGCTTAGCTATTGCAACAAATTTTAGGGAGGATATTTTGGGATCCGTAAAATACGCGAAAGTAGAGCGAATATAACTAGATAGTTATTTTAAGAAAAATACTATAATCATGTAAGAAAATCTGATACTTATGAGGAAATATTTCTGAGTATAATAAATAGAGTTTTTGTATATTTTTGTGTATTATTTTTATAATTCCTGATACAGTTTACAATATTGTAAATACAGCAATGACATTATGAACTTTACTCTTTATTTCCTGGTTGTTTTATCTATATAACGTTTTATCAAACAGTTAAATACGTATAATATTCTATTTATAAACGCTATCGGTCTTGCCATGCGGAATCTTGCAAGGATTCCAACCCACTCAGACTCACACAGACCCTAGAACTAATAGCCCTCCTTAATCCGTAAGGTTTCAAACATGTTCTTCCGTCCCGACGTAATAATAGATACCTTTTATCCTTCAAACATGCTTTTAACCCAACCAAGTAAAATAATGTACACGAATAGTTAACCTTTACATAAAAATAGATAAACACGGCTGATATTTTTCGTAATGATCACAATATGTTTTTTCTAATGAAAATACAGAATATATTTGTAAGGAGGGAAAAATTTGAATTTGGCTGCAAAGATTGAAGATAAACTTCATTCCTTGTAATTCAATAATCTCTATATTTAAGTCCGCTGTTAATTTACATATTTTGCGTTTTTCGACATTATCTGTTAACCGTTAATTAGTTTTAGTAACTCTAGAATGTTACCGTTCCTATAAAATCATATTCATTATAATTTGCATATCAAGGTATACCGTCTAGTGCTTTGAAATAGATAGCTCGGCCAGTTTAAATATAGTAGTAGGTAAATACCTACATATAGAGATGTAAAGCCAGTAGACGAATCACGTACAAGCTCTAGCTTACTTCAAACTCAGTTCAAATAGAATCTCGTCTACGAAATGCAAGTCATCGAAATCTCATCTAGATTGAACGTCGAGAAAAACGATTTACAAATAGCAAACTTTAGATGTTTGGACATTTGCATTCAAATCACATTCAGTGCAGGGCTGTAGAAATGTTAAATGGTTTGTAACAAATATGAGTTGAATTTAAGAACTTTGTTTTTGTGCAGACTTAAATGAAAACTTAAATACAAAAAGGGAAAACAGTGTAGCTACGATTCCAGCAAATAGGTAAACAGTTCAGCAAATCCAGAAACTTTCCGTTCCAAAGATTTACGTTACAAAAAGAAAATAACAACCCTAATGCAACCTGGGACCGACGATAATGAGTCTACACCCTTGTTTGTGAAATGGCACACCCCTACATACCTATAGGTCTGTTTATTTTCAACATTCACTTGTGTGGCGAGGTCTCGGCGCAAACAGCTGATTTCAATCCATATCTAGAGATTACATACACTATTCAGGATATGTTGAATACCTATACATTTATAATACCTACCTATAACTTCAGATAAGAAAATTGCTTGATAGCAATTGCATCTTTTACTTTTAATTGAATTTTAGTGATAAGCTTTAATGTCAACTTCCAGATAAGACTCATGTTCAAGCAAAAGGATTTACAAAAGTAGTAATATTATTTTTCCGGGTATGATTGGATGGATGTTGATACTTTAAAGTTTAAATAGATACTTATATAGAGATCTGAGTTGTTATATTCATACTCTACTGAGTATGAATATAACAACTCACTACTATTATGTAGAGCTTTTTATTTTTAATTTAAAATAAGTGTGAAAAGATTTTAGTTTCATGATGATACCTACATTTTTTTTCCACTTATATATTGCTCTTATTCTTCTTTCTATGCATTACAAAAAGTTTAAAATATATACTAGGTAGGTACTGTGGAATAAGGAATACATATGGAAGAATCAATTACGAATTCACCTTAGTAGGTAGATATCATTGTAACTACTTATTACTATGCAGTTGTGTACCTAGATGCAACGATTCACAAAACAGATACCTATGTTCTACAATCTACATATATATAACTGTTATAATAACCTTAAGTGCATAGTAAATGTAAATATATATTCAATTAATTAAATACTTATCTGCTTTATGACATGTTTATGCGCTCTATTTATTCATTTAAAGTTCTGTGACTAGGACATAACTGTAGATATGTAGTAATTAAAATAGCAAGATTACTGTCGTCATGACACTTGATTAATTTAATGCAGTACATAAATAATAAATATATTTCAATAGTGTATTCCGTAGAGGCAAAATTTTATTTATAATTTTACCTCGTATTTTCTAATGCATTTTTATTACTGAATAACTATAACTAATGCTTGTATATAATACTGTTTACCTAATTTATTTTTCTAGGGAAGGACGAGTAACAAATTCTCCACATTCTATGAGCAAAATATTTCTATAGAATAAATTACCTTGTACTTGTAAATACAGGTTAAGGCCCACAAACATAATTGATTAACATATATGTCTATGAATACATTATTATTTCAACAAATCATTAAGGTTGCTATTATTAAGAGTTATTGTATAAATTATGTACCTATACCTACGTTATCAACATTAGGTATTTTAGTAGAAGATCCGAACATAGGTCGACCTTCACCGGCGTGATAATAGAAAGAGACCAATTTTATAATAAATGTAGTCGATTAAAAATCTAATAAAGATGGGTTTGCTGAAAAAATCCTGGACAGGATATTTTTAGTTAATTATTAAAAAAATCTTTTTATTTTTTTAATTATGCAGTGTTGAGACATTAAACAATTTTGTTATAAAACAGCGCTCATGCTGATATATATTTTTTTCTATCATCTGATAATACCTGCCAACCTAGCAGTTTGTTCAGGTAAATATTAGAAAACCCTATGACTGCACATTCTGTAGGTTTCATACTTCAAGTCTATTACAATTTTTTTTTATTATCTTGATAAGTACTGCAATTAATTAATAAAAAATATTTTTTTTTAATTAATTAAAATGTCCTGTCCAGGATTTTTCCAGCAAACCCATTTTTAATACATTTTTTAATAGACTAAATCTATATATATATAAAAATGAATCGCAAAATGTGTTGGTAAGCGCATAACTAGAGAACGGCTGAACCGATTTCGATAATTCTTTTTTTATTATATTCCTTGAAGTACGAGGATGGTTCTTATGTAGAGAAAACGTAAACATGTACCACGGGCGAAGCCGGGGCGGACCGCTAGTTTATTATATAATTGGGCTCATTTTATTATCACGCCGGTGAAGGTCGACCTATATTCGGATCTTAGACTATTTCTAAAATTCATTGTGGGCCGCTATTATACGACACTGTAAAAATAAATACCGTAACTAATTTCAAATTACAGTTAATAATCACCATGTTGTAATAAAGCCTTTTAAGGATTAGTATAAAAAAATACCTACGAACTGCTTTTGGCGTTACCTTATGATTTAAGAACAATAAACAGTCACGCACCTAGTAACGTCTATAACTACAAAAGTAAAAACACATGTAATTTATTATTCTTATCATAAAATTTCTGTACCTATATACTTCTGAAATATATCAATGTATTATTTACAATTTTATGTGTAAAAGATTTAGGTATATTGCCTTAACGATGACGTAAGTAAATAAGAAAATGTACAAAATATCGAATTTCTTTCATTCCAAACCGGATAGCCGGTTGTCTTTATCTTTTGAAATACTGTAATCGAATACTTAAATACGTGCCAAATTTACAATACAGATAGGTAGGTAACCCCTAAAGCTACGTATACATTGAGTAGTTATTTTTCTTTATGTTACCTACAGATAATTACTATGAAATCATGCTTACAAAATAAGTAACGAATCAAGGTTTATGTTGTTTACAATAATGTCACGTACCTACCTAATGTTAACTTACTCATTGAAATAGGTGTAGGTAATGGATAAGATTGCAAATCTAAAATCGTATTCAGTTAGCTACCATTATAATAAGGGTAAATCCCCAATGGGGGCTTTAGTGGGGAACAGTCTAGCATGTCAATAGACTTAACCCTAAAGAAAAACAGGGGAATCATGTTATTCTTACTCCCTATACTATCCTATGTCTTAACATTTTACATGTTAAATTTTCTGTAATTTTTAAGTGGCTCTACATTTTATGTAGTCACGTTCTTAGTATTTCCTTCGTAGTTAAATAAAATATAATTAATAGTTGTTTAACGATTTTGTATAATTTTATATAACAATTTTATATAGGTATTGAAGAAGTAGGTACAGTAATTAACAATCCATAAATACAATTATTATCTACTGTGCTACCTTGCGTGCTACCATATTAGGTACCTAATTAGGTATACGCTGTTGAAGCTAATCAATTAAATAAATCATTTAAAACAAACTGTTGTTCTTTTTTAATTTTATTGAACGTTATATTATTTATATTTAAAGTACTTTTAAGTTAGTGAATATCCGTTGAAAAAATTTCTTCATAGTAGATCTGTTTAATAATAGGATAATAAATTTATTAATATGTGAACACGACTTTATATTAAATTGCAAGGTTAACTTTTAGTGTTATTCGAAAACTTAAAGTAACTAAAATATGTTTATTAGTCACAAGTCGATTTCAAAATTAATTTTCAGATATTCAAAGTGTTCGGGCTAAACGGAGTAAAAGGTTGATCGGTATCGAATGTCATTCTTATTATTTCTTTTGGGATACTTCAAGTGATAATAATGTCTGCGAATCTGATTATATGTTATATTTATTATATACCTGCACTACCTATTGCAAATGGTAACCAAACTGAGATAAGAAAAAAATGTCGATTCATAAATTATTATACCTATGGTTTGACTTTGAATATTTCGGTCTTTTTTTATAGGTATGCGGTAGGTTAAATTACATTTTGGCAAATATACAGGGTGTCCCACTGTTGGTATACTAAGCTCAAAGGAGGTTATAGTTTTGCATACGCTGAGTACGTAAAAAATAATTAAAAAATTCCAGACGCATTTTTTTTTCAAATAGATGAATTCTTAAAACTCTATGTGTACACCCATAACAAGCGAGCCGCCCAACTTTGCCACCAGCACGTGAGCTATCGTTTAAGATTATGTTTTCATAGATAAAATGCTCATATTAGAGAAGCGGTATATGCCGGCTACGCCAAGCTAGAGAAGAAAACATGGATTTTCAGGAAAAATTTAGCAAAAAATTTTGGACGTAATTTTTTTTTAAAGTATTTTTTACGTGATCAGTGTATGCAAAACTACAAGTTCCTTCGCGCTTAGTATACCAATAGTGGGACACCCTGTATAAGCTTTTTTTTCTTAGTGACGGATAATTTAAGCTCAAACCTCAAACTCAACCGAATTTTCCAATTTTTCGTATCTATTAAAGACTATAATTTATTTTTCCAGATCAACTTAAGCGAAGCTAGAGCGAGCGGCTGTATAATATTATATATGTAATTGCCTACTTGCTAGATTTCTGTTATAATTACTCTGTGTCGACCTTTGCTTTCAATATAACTCTAATATTACATGTTTAGAATCCATGTATGGGTACATAAATTTCTTTATATTCGTAAGGGCAAATAGTAGACGGTTAACACAACATTAAGATGTTGTGTTCACTAAATACCACTACGGGGATATCATTTAAACCTCTATTTGCTCCTTTACTCGGCATTACGCCAGCCTGGTCTTAAGGGAAATCTATCTAGTTTGTGAACCCACGAGAATTTAATAAGAACAGAATGAACCGGGGTGAAAAACTTTTTCGTAATCTAAACTCGAAAGGGTCTTATCTAGAAAAGTTTTTATGAAAACATCTACAGTTGTCAGCTTTATCACTCTGGCTTATTTTGGAAGATATAATAACAAAGAACAATTTACATAACATATAAGCAAGGT
Source organism: Colias philodice (assembly GCF_061535455.1). NCBI lineage: Eukaryota > Metazoa > Arthropoda > Insecta > Lepidoptera > Pieridae > Colias > Colias philodice. Next base: position 4,951,475 of record NC_143090.1, read on the forward strand.
TCTGTTGAATGAGGGATCTTTATTAATAACGAATAGTTTTCTTCGGGTTTCTTTTATGCTGAGAAAACTATTTATAGTAGTATCAATTTTGTTTCTTCATAAATAATGAAGTAGGTAGGTAGGTATTTATTAAACATAATATCTTTAATATCTAGGCATTTTAATTTGCTAAAATAGTAAGCTCGTAGGTATTATGTTTATAATATGTAAATTAACGTTTTGAATTTTATATAGAAAGAATACGGTAAAAATGACATACCTATGTAGGTTTGTGTAGTATAAAATAAATAATAAAATCTCTACCTATGTATATGAAAGATAAAATAGCATACGTATTGCTTGGTTTACTCTATAAACTGTTACAAAATATGTTCATCATTTTATTATATGTATTAGAAAAATACCTAAACTACTCCTTAAAAAGGTATTGCGTTTATTGCAAAGCGACAAACATCCTAGTGAAGAGCATCGTAGCGCCCTCTGGTCCCTTTCCGATCACAAATTATGTCATCTTATTATTTCCACGGATGCCGAATATTATCGACCTAACATACTAGTTATTTACCAACAAATATAACACAATTGCGCATGCGTAAACGCGTATGTGTGCGTGACTATAAGTAAGGCGACGGGACGCCCATCTATACACGGTTATGCAACAGAATTCCATCTAGAAACATCCTAAAAACAAAGAAAGTAAAACCAATAATTCCACTTTCAAAAATATTCGAATTGGTTTTTAATCTTATTAGCTTAAATCTAAAGCTTAGAGCTCTAAACTTATTGTAAAAGAGTCGCTTTCCACAAGTCGTACAAGAAACAAAATATGCTATATAAGTATTTGATATTTAGGTTAATGTTTATTTATAGTATTAAACTAATGGCCAATTGATTTCAAACACTAGTTCTTAAAACAACAAAATGTGAGGAAATACCAAGCGAAATTGCTAGGAATGGAGTGATTTATGTATTTCCCGTGTAAGTAGGTGGTATTATCTACTGAATTATTTGAATTAACTATTCAAATCTATCTAGTACCTACATTATATTTAATCCTCATTTTGACTGATTACATATACAATATAAAGTATGAAGGAGGGATAAATATTAAAATAAATTAGAATGAAGCACATCGGAGAAATTGTAGAGCAGAAATAAATAAAGCTTATGTCAAAATAAGTTGGTTAATTGCGCAAAATTATGTTTTCGCAGGGATTTGGTATCTACATTAATTTTTAGCATAATATGATAAAAAAGAAAAAAAATATACATATGTAAATATTCTTTTTTTTTAAATATATTTCCTAATAATATATTGTAAATATTATTTAAACCAAGTTTTGTCCAGGTATGTTACATTGTGCCCACAATACCAATTTGCGGTTCTCGAAAGGAAATCATTATTCAAATTTATTCAAAAACGATTCCCTCCGAATAAGAATTTTTTCCTCTGATAGTTTTTGCTGAGGTAAAGAGAAATTTTTGTATATTGGACCTAGTTTTTTGTTATTTTTAAATCTTAGATACGTTTTCATAATAAGGTTTGTTACGTTGAAGGTATAAGGGCGCCATTAGATACTAACGCCATCTATCCAAATTCCTTGGAGGCTCTTCGAAATCATACCGAATGCTTCGGGACGCTGAAGAATAATACCTACAAAGAAAGAAATTACTTAAATATTGTTTGACGTCATAAGAGCGCTGCAGTTTTGAAAAAATAATAGAGAACTCAACGTTTTTCTTTTTTCTTTTCTGATTAACAATTAAAAATAAAACGATTTGATGAATATTTATAGATAACTTATGTTAAATCTAAAAATAATATCAAATGTGTACCAAAATGTCACACACGAAAGTTTTTAAAGGAGCTAAATTTTGAAAATCAACATAATTATATAGTTATCAAGTCATCAATATAATAATTCCGAAAAAATTGTTGTTGTGACGTCGCCTTATTTTAGTCTTCCTTAAAGTTATTGAATCTTATGAGATTTTTTCTATTTAGAATGAATTTAAGAACATTTTTCTATTAAGAATTAATCATCTTCCAATAATTTATCTATAGATGTGAGCATCCCGCAGCATTCGGCAATAACCAGTTTCACCGTCGAAGCCTTTTTAAAGCGAATGCCTCACAACCCATCTATCCCTTTCTTTACTGCAATAAATTCAATTGTTGGAAAGGGATAGCATTATCCAATGTAAACCTCAGAACCTTACGTTTAGAAAGCTAATAATGGACGACAATCATGTATCGGAAATCCTTAGTCATAATCTTATTGACTTTTTATTCAATTATTGTGTTTAGACTTGTGAATGAACATCGAAATCTCTTGAAACTCATGTTTATTATAATAGGATTAAATTTGCATAATTAAAGAACAAAATAGATATAGGGATAGAATTAAATACCTAATAGGATTTTAATTTAAACAAAATGCCCCATTATTCTATGTTAATGATACAAAAGTGAAGGAAAAAGAAGTAAGTTGTATTTTAAACATTATTTTTAGTTATTAGGTATAGGTAGGTATGGCAATGAAAAAAAAATTGCATAAGTACTCGATAAATATATGATAAGTACATATCATAAAGAATATTTAAAACTGCGATTTGTCTGTACCTCTGCCAAAATCAGAAAATTAACCGCTCAATAAACAACCTACTTATTTCGAGGTAAACACGTTGAAACATTATTCAAGATTCCCATCTTTATTAACTACCTATATCTTTGAATAATCGCAAGGATATGAGGTTCTCCAACGTCTATAAAAATACCACACATTCAATGAATGTGTAATTTAAAAAAACAATCAATAGGTGCTGAATAAGAAAAAACAGTCACGCATTTCGCGTCCTGGCCACAGACTAGAATTCTATCAAATCACTCTATAGTCTATAATCTTCATAGTCTTTACGTTACAGATTTCGCAAGACGTGACAACTGAAAAATGTTTATTTTTCGACCTTCAAAAGTTCAAACGCAGCCGACTCTATGCTAATTATCGTCACCTGTCAGCCGACAATTGCTGGCTCGATATAACCGTCTCGCTCTTGTAGCATACGTGAGAAAAGGACGGAACACCAGGGGCTAAACATCCCCTCAAGTATAATAGCAAATGTCAATGAACTAACACAAAATGTAGGTGTATGCGTCGTTTGATTATATCAAAAACAAGTGACACGCAATTTGAATTGTGTTAGAATTATTTTAATGGGTGTTATATTAATAAGAATACTAATGAAGCATTTACACGGTCATGAAAATTAAGTAAAAATTCACTGTAAATGGCTTCTAATAAAACGTTTTTATAAATAATTTATGTCCTCAATTAGCGGCGAAATACAATGACATACTTAATTGGGGTTTAAAGCAGTATTATGTCAATAATAAGATATAATTATTATCATCGGCGCTTCGTTGGCAAAGGTCATTGTTTTTATCAAAATAACGTTAACAAAAAACAACATCTGTATGCACTTGCATACATATCACATTGAATGACTATTTACGAGCGATTTTTCTGTGGGCGTATGGCTATTTCGTAAGTTAAATTATGTGCTTGATAACGGGATTTGACCGACTTGAAATATGTTACGTAATGTTTGTGATAAGCGAGTCGCGGCGACTTGCATATTAACAGATATAGATTTTGTATAGAAATAGGTATCTGGCGTTGGTATAAATAAATAACGTTTTTCGATTTATTCCAAGGGCATTTCTAATAAAAGTCTATGGTAGAGTAGAAGGTCATTGACATCCGTTCCCAATTCTGGTCTACTTTATAAAAAAATACGCGCGCAAAAATAATTAAAATGGAAACGAATTTGAATAGCTAATTGGCATATATTTTTTTAAAAAGATTCAAATCGCGTCTAAACTCACTCTACGCAATGGAAGACTTTGATAAAGTTCTATTTTAACGCGCGCTACATGAATAAGGGTGCAACTGAAAATTTATAAACAACTTTACATTTTTTATTTTTGAAGAGAAGAGCAGCTGTATTATTTTTATGTTTTTTTATATTAGTATTTTTTGCTTTTCATAAGCTATTACTAAATTTACTAAATTTTTTGAATAAGTAGGTTCTGTTTAAACTAACTTAGAATAAAAATATTATAGGTATACAATAAATAAATTCTAACATTATAATTTTAAAGAAAGTGATGTTTCGATTCTTAAATCAAATAAAAATAAATTGTATCTTTAAAAAATAACATACAATCAAAGAGGAAAATTAAACCAACCTGAACATCGAAAGTGTACTGGATCGAACTCTATATTTTCTCTTGTATCGGCTTTTCGGTAACATTTCAAAAGAAAAAAAATCATCTGATCAAAGTAACGATACCACAGCTAACATTTGACAGCATGTTCATAAACAAAATGATGTCGATAAAAACATTTCAGGTCGTTTGAGAAATTTGCCTGACTTAGTGAAAGCTCATTATCACACTGTTTGTATGCATTTTCTGAGTAAATTTCCTATGGTAATGTATATTATAATTTACATCATCAGAAAGTAGATATTTCAACGAACAAAAATTTTTGAAAAAAGCTGATATTTTGACGTCAGAATTTTCGATTGAAAATTAGGTTGTTTTTTTGGTATTAAGTTGAAATGAGGCGAAAAAATAAATATTTTCAATCAAATAAATTACAGTGTATTTGAGATATAATAAAGTAAGTTTTCACCAAATTTCGTAGAAAAAAAAAATTTTGAAGTAGATAAAAATAATTTGGAAAATCCAAAAGTGCACGCCTCATAATTTTTTTTAATAAATATTTATTAATTATTATTTTTGTTTATTTAATAACAATTAAACCACATCGAATCAGACCCTGAAAAATGAAAGGGTTCTATTCCTGAGCATACTCAAGCGTAAGAGAAAAAAAAAGACTCGATTAGTAAAGTATTTCGGTCGCTATCGTGTTAACAAGAAAAAGGATCCGCACATACAGACACACGGACGTCCAAGACAGAACTTTTTTAAACTGTTTTTTAACTAGTTTAAATAACAAAAATGACATCAAAAATATCATGAACGTTAAAAATAGTGTTTTTTCTTAATATGTGTGTGTATGTATTATCTTACAAGTGCAATGTATGATACATAAAGACATTTTAAGTTTGAAAAATCAGATGTTTTCCGCGAAGTGACAGTAGTACCCACCTCAACGCTTCGCTTATGAGGCGTGCAATAAAAAACCAAAAACTTGGTTTTTTGAATTTTTCACCTAAATTTTGAGGTTATGTGAAAAAATTGTTAATACAAAAGTTGTAGATCTTTTTATTACCTACAACTTACCCATTGAATTTTTTTCCGTAGGACTTGTAGTTTTGTCGGAAATCGAGAGAGACCATTTTTTTCTCTTAAAAGCTCCCCCCTCCCACTTCCCGAACTAGGATTGACTGTAATTTATTTTTCCTTACATTTTTATCATATTCATAGTGTGTTCGTTTTGATTTTATTTTTTGTTAACGTATTATAACTAATTATTTATTTATTTATTTTATTTATTTATTTACACTTTATTGTGCTGGCATACAAATTAATCCTTAAAATTAAAACTTAAAAACTAGTCCAGCACAGAAGGCGGCCTTATCACTTAAGAGTGATCTCTTCCAGGCAACCTACTGTGTGGAGTAATATTATGAAAGAGGAGGTAGGTAGGAAGTACAAAATATATATATATAGCTATATATGTTCCATAATAAATACATACATATAAAATATTATATATATTTCATATAATATAATATAATACACATTCAAATAATAAATATAATATAATAAATATAATATATATATATACATAAACTCATACTGTAGTTTAGATAGAAAAATAAAGTAAAACACAAATAAATAAATTAATTAATCTTACTAATCCGAGTTAAATGCCAAGTTCAAGTAGTGGTTTCGGACTTGTTTGGCAAAGGTGGACAGCGTTTGAGCTTGTCGGATGCTAACTGGCAGGGAGTTCCATAATCTGGTAGCCCTTACGGAAAAAGAGCCACCGTAGAACTGTGTGTGGTGCGGAGGCATAGATAGCACTAACCTGTCCACCGATCGCAGAGAATAGTTATCACAGTGCAGGAATTGGAACTGGTCTTTTAGGTAAGAAGGAGTTTTGGGATTGAAGAGGATTCGATACAGGAGTTGCAGGTAATGAACATTCCGGCGAAGGCGGATCGGGAGCCACTTGAGCTTCTTACGAAAATGAGAAACGTGGTCATATTTACGGAGACCGTAAACAAACCGAATACAATAGTTCTGAAGTCGCTCAAGTTTATCCAATTGCTCAGATGTTAAGTCTAGAAAGCAAGCATCAGCGTAGTCAAGAATAGGAAGGAGAAGGGACTGTGCTAACATAATTTTGGTCGGTATGGGTAAAAAGTTACGGAGGCGTCGTAAGGAGTTAGATGCAGCGTATAATTTACGACTGATATGCTGGAGATGCTGCGACCAAGAAAGCGTTTGGTCCATAATTACACCTAAATTCTTTACTTGATTGCTGAAAGGAATACCCTCGCACCCAATTTTAACACTCGGCAGAATTCCCCAGTCAATCTCTGATATAAGATACTGACTTCCAACAACAATCACTTGGCTTTTGGAAGGATTAATCTTAAGTCCAAATTCATCGCACCATTTTACTATTGTTGCAAGTTCAGCGTTAATAGTGTTAATAGAATCGGGTAGATTACTAGGTGTAGAGTGAAGGTAGATCTGTACGTCGTCAGCAAACATATGGTAGAGAGAAGTTATACGAGAGGAGAGATTATTTATGAAAATGGCGAATAGGAGAGGTGATAAGACGCCACCCTGAGGTACACCAGCGGGGACAGCACACCAAGAAGAATGTTTACCATCCAACAAGATACGCTGCCGCCGATCACCCAGGTAATTTTGAAACCATTCGAGTACTGTAGGGGAGAAGTTAATTAGGCGTAACAAACCCAGTAAAATATCATGATTAACAGTGTTGAATGCGTTACTAAAGTCGAGAAGACACAATATGGTGAGTTGTTTATTGTCCATAGCTGAACGGATGTCATCTGTGACCTTAACGAGAGCAGTAGTCGTGCTATGAGCAGGACGGAAACCGGATTGAAAAGGAGAAAGTATTCTATGAGTGTTTAAGTATGAACTTAATTGAGCATGGATGATGCGTTCGAGGACCTTGGAAAGGAAAGGTAAAATAGAGATAGGACGGAAATCGGAAAAACAGTTTGGATTAGATTTTTTAGGGAGAGGAATAACCTGAGCATCTTTCCAAGCATTTGGAAATTTGCCGGAGGTAAGTGAGAAATTAAGGATATGGGTAATGACAGGAGCGATAATATCAAGGATAGGAAGGATCATATTACGACTTACAAGGTCAGCACCGACTGCGTTCGAAGATATGGACAATATCGTCTTCTTAACTTCCGCTACAGTGCATCGTTTAAAATAGAACGGGGGAAAAACAGGAGCTGAAGTGGTAGAAAGAGAATTAAGTGTCTGTTGTATAGTAGAAACATTAAGGTTAGATGATGATGAAAAATGAGCGTTTAAAGCGTCAATATTAAAGTTATTAAGTGAACAAGCGTGAGATGATTTACCAACTCCTAAGGATTTTAGAAACTTCCATATTGAAGAGGGGTCGCCGTTCTCGATAATTATATATAATCATTCAATGTACGCTTTGGTATTTTAACTGTAAGTACAATGAATGTTTCAATAAATGAATAAATGAATAAGGCGACGATTTTGGTATCTTTGATTTCCGCCCTTGGCTTCACCCGCGTTTTCAAGGAAAAAACCCGCATAGTTCCCGTGCCTGTGGTATTTCCGGAATAAAAGTGTTCTGGGTCTTAAGCTATCTACATATCAAATTTTTGTAATCGATTCAGTAGTTTTTACGTGAAAGAATAACAAACATCCAGCCTCAGAAACTTTCGCATTTATAATACATATTAGTAGGATATATTATTGTGGGTTCAGAGGCTTGCGTCCAAAGTGACATTCAACGAGCACAAGCACGGGCACAAGCATGTAAACATATTGTTTGTGCATGCACCCGTGTTTGTTTGTTTGTACCGCAAGCGCTGGCTGCTTGCCGGGCTACTTGCCGGACTGCTTGCCAGGCTGCTTGCCAGGCTGCTTGCCAGGCTGCTTGCCACGTGTCTGAACGTACCATAACAAGAAAAGTTTACTGGCATAACGCCTTCTATCGGAATTTATAAAATTGGTAGTGACTCAAATATGCATCGAAAAGGTTCTTCTCTTGAGAACAAGACAAATAAAACATACCACCAAATCGCTCCGTTGTGACGTGAAAGAAAGAATCAAACAAACAAACACACTTTCACATTTCTAATATTAGTAAGTATAGTAAACGTAAAGTAAGGATTATTGAATGGATGAGAGACCACACTTCCCATCAGAACTCATCATATTTTAAAAGTCCATTCTGAAAATATGTAAATATAAAATCTGCAAAGACGCGAAGACATATTTTGTTTGAATAATGTTCAACTTATGATGCCATAACGTAATATGTATTATATTATATTATTAACAAAATAGTCATTGCGACTAAATGCTAGAAGATTATAAAATTTTATTTTAATGTATGAGTCAATAATACCATCAAATTCAGTGTAACCTTTTAATTTAATTTTACTAAAAAAAAAATCACAACTAAAATTCTCTATTCCACGTTATACAAAGCGGTCGTAAGCCTAGTTATACCGCAACAAACTAGATGGCGCTAGCGGTATATCCCAACCGTACTCGCCTGTGTGCGTGAAATGTTTATTGTTTACACGCGGTTTACACACAAATTATATTTATCGCGCCCGAGAGTCCCAAAAAAAACCAATTTTCAAAGATAACTTTATTAAAGAAATATTACAAATAAAAATTAAACATTAAAATTACTTTAAATACCAATGGACTTGCTCGAGGTTAGAGGCTAAGTAAGGTGGAATCCACAGCGGCGATCCAATTTCGAGGTCGATGCAAGTCAGCAAAATGTATCCATGAATGCTACCGATGAGTATGTATGTACGCAGAGGCGACTATAAAATATACCAAAGATTATGCAATGGTATAGAGGCGATATCAACTTGTAGATTTTACTATCGGATTTTACTATAGGGTTGGTAGTATATAACACCTCCCCCCTTAGTTCAAGGACTATTTTTGAACGACAGGAAAAAATGTCATTGGCAGCTTTCCACAGTCTTGGCTTGGTCCAGGTTCAGCATAAGTTTGTTCTTGGCGAGGCTTCTTGCTTGATTGGCTTCTTTCTTCATTCTTCTTTCTTCTGTTCAGGATTAATCTTCTGCCCAAAATTATGAGAGAAAGTGCAATAGCACTGAATAATATAGTATAGAAGGGAATAGTTGTGTTATAGAACATTGGAGTTTGTTCTAATTGAATAGGTTCTTGATGGTGAATCTTGTCTTGAATTTCATGAAGTTTCTTAAGGCTGATCGAATTACTTTTAATAGAGAAGGATAAGGTAGGCTCTTTTACATGAGCTGAAACTTTAGTAATTTTTATGGGCTGTCCTTTGATGTGATCGTTGGTGTTGACGATGGTGAAGTCTTCTGTGTGCAGCTTGCAGGTAGGTGGTATTGTAGCGAGGTAGCTTCCATTGAGATTAATGATTTCTTCTCTTTCGCAGGATAACCGGGCTTCAGTTGGAGACGGGAACACGACGACGTAGTGGCGGTCATCAAGTTTTTCCATTGCAGGTTTCATCAGGTTTACGGTAGTCATTTCGCAGGACCTGTCTTCATGGAGATTTCCTTCAACGATGTTGCTGATACAGTCCGGCTGGGGTTTCAGCATGTGGTGGAGCTCGTCTTCACATAAGTACCTCATGCCTGACTTCGGGCATTCTGCCTCTATGTACACGTGCATATTACCAGTGATTGCAAGGAAAGGAGAAGGAGGGATTATAGCTTGCCTATTTTTATTAGGAACAATAGCTAATTTATAAAAGTTATATTCGAGTGGTGAAACTATAGGAAATTTAAAAGCAAAAACTAACTGATCTCCATTAAAATAAGATGCTGGCTTAATTATATTGTAATAGTCTCTAATTTCTAAATCTAATATTTCTTTTTTATTATAAAATGTCTTAAGCTTACTTAACATATTTTTCATTACACCTATACCTATCATAGAATGATGAGTGCGCGAAGCACTGCAAAATGCTAGCGCATTCTCTAACCTAGTTATTTCGCTTACTAAACTGTCTACATTATTACTGCTTATTGCTAATGCTTGTGCGAATTTCGCAAATTTAACTATATCCGGTGAAGGAAATGAGTCAGGGTTTAATAGCATAAATAATGTTTTATTAATTTTATTTTGACTTTCTATAATTTCAGCAATAATTTTATTTTGTTCATCCATCCAATCTTTGCTAAGACTGATGTGATGATTCTGTTCAATAACTATTTTATCTTGATTTATCTTAAGTACTGAAAGAGCTTGATCATACTTTACTGCATCCGAATAATCTAAATTTCCAGTTATACTCTTAATTACTGACCCAAGACTATCTATTAAGCCTCTCTTAAACCTTAAGGGTTCTAGAGTTTTTAATTGTTGCAAAGCAAAATCAAGTTTATCACTTAAATAATCTATTTGCGATTCATAGACAGCATAAGTAAAGTTATCTAACTTACTTCTAATTTCACTTAGCTGAGACTGCACTAAACTAATGTTAGAATCTATTTCCCTTAATTCTATAAACTGTAAAAATGTATGATAATGATGGGTTAGTTGCATGGGACCTAACTTAAAGGGTAAAATTCCAGGGCTTTCTCCAAGATCTTCAAGTTTTATCTCGAGAGCTAGTGTGGATGTTAGAAGCATCATGATCAGCACCCTGCAACAATTTGGCGGTCTTAGGGATTCGTTTTAGCCTATTTTTAGCTATAGGAGCTTTCTTTTTGGATGTATAAATATGAATAGGTAAGTTTGCTAAAACAGTGTCCTGAGTATATCGAGGTGCGAGTTTAGATCTGGAAGCTGAGGGGTTACTGACAAAAATCTGCTGGTTAGGTTCATAATCTACTTCATTTTCTCTAGTTTCATTACGTTTTTCAATGATAGCCTCTCTGTTAGCTAATGATGATTCATTCACAACGTCATAAACCTGTTTCATTTGTTCTCTATGAGATTGCATATACTGTTGAAGTAAATGAATAGTTAAATCGACGTCAGTAGGGTCACGTGGATCAGTATGCCCTAATATAAGGTCATAGGGTTTACATTTAGTAAAACTGTGTATGGAGCTATTATATGCAATTAAAGCGTAAGGCATTAAATTAATTACAGGTTGATCACGCTGTTTTAATTTTAATATACGGAGATGTTCAAGCAAAGTCGAATGAAAACGTTCTATATTACCATTAGCGTTAGGGGAATGAGCCAAAGTTTGATGATGAATTATTTTATGAATTTTACAAAATTCTGAAAACATTTGGTTATTAAATTCTGTACCCTGATCAGTAATTATGGTAAGTGGTAAACCGTGGTGAGTACTAAATGTTAACAAAGCCTGTATGACGCTGAGTGCCGTACCATCTCTAAGTAAGTATGCCTGTCCATATTTCGAAAAAACATCTATAAGGGTTACATATTTTTCATTATTAGCTGTAAAGGTGTCCATATGTACGATCTCAAAAGGTTTTGTAGCTGGGGGTACTAAATTAAGCTTAGGTCTAATGGGGTTCCTGTCATACTTAGCTTGACCACATATTGTGCAATCATTAATATACTTTGTAATATGTTCTTTCATTTCAGGCCAGAAGTAACGTGCTGAAAGTGCAAGGTAGCATTCATTTATTCCGCGATGATTGGTTTTGCCTTCATGATAATTACGAATAATTTCTTGTTGCCTAAGATATTCCTTGACATTTTCTAATTCTATTTTAGCTATAAAAACTTTCATGCAAGAGCTTTTAAATTTTTCCTGTAATATTGGGACTATTTTGTACATACCTAACGGAGGGTTAATAAGTATACCGGTCTTTATTTTAGGGTTTACATATTCTTTAATAGCATTGATTAAATCTGTTTCTAAATTTGATTCTGATAATTGTATAGATATCCTGGAATGAGTATCGAACGGTTTGGTAACCATTGTACGTTTCTTTACATCACTAACAATATTTAAAACTAACTGGCGATGAAATTTATTTAAGGGTTCACAGGATATAGGTATTTCAAGGATTGGGTTTTCATTAGAGGTATGGGCGGTCATGGTACTTTCGGAGTCGTCGGCTACAGATACTTTGGATGTATTGCCTACTATTGAACTTATCTCTTCGTTAAAGATTTCCACACGAGATAGAGCGTCGGCATTTGTGTTCTTTTTGCCGGGCTTATATTGGGTAGTAAAATCAAACTCGCTTAATTTTAATCTCCATCTTGTTAGTCTAGAATTTGGTTCCTTCAGACTCATAACCCACTGTAATGGTTTATGGTCCGTTAAAATTTTAAATTTACGTCCAAAAAGATAAGGACGAAAATACTTAGTTGCCCATACTATGGCTAACAATTCTTTTTCAATTGTGCTATAATTTACTTCGCTATCATTCAAAGTACGAGAAGCGTACGCTATTGGTTTGTCAGATCCTATGGGTCCTTGTGAAAGTACTGCACCTATTGCAAAATTAGAAGCGTCAGTTGTTAGTAAAAAGTCCTTGTCAAAGTCAGGGTATATTAAAATAGGATCATTAGTTAAAAGTGTCTTACATCGTTCGAAACTGTTAACGTAATCTGAGTCAAAAGTAATTTTCTTTCCCTTTTTTAAACATTGAGTTAATGGTTTCGTGATCTTAGCAAAATCGGGAATGAATTTTCGGTAGTAGCCTACTAAACCCAGGAATGATTTTATTTCTTTAGATGTTTTAGGAATAGGGAATTTTTGAATTGCCGAAATTTTATCGGGATTAGGTTTTATTCCTTCTTCAGTTATTACATGTCCTAGATATGCTGTCTCGTGTTTTAAAAATTCTGATTTGTCAAGCTGAATTTTAAAGTTAGATTCACGTAATCTTTGGAAAACTTTTTCTAGATTTATTATATGTTCCTGTAATGAAGTTGAAAATACAATTATATCGTCGAGATAAACCAAGCAAATGACATTTTGAAGTCCTTTAAGAATATTATCCATAACTCTTTGGAACGTGGAGGGACTATTTTTTAAGCCCATTGGCATTCTGAGAAATTCATATTTGCCGTTTTCTACACTGAAAGCGGTTTTATGAATATCCTCCTCCGACATTTCCACCTGATAGAAACCTGATGCTAAATCTAAGGTTGTGAAATATTGACATTTCCCTAATTTGTCAAGAATATCATTGATGTTAGGTATGGGATATTTGTCGTCGATTGTTTTTTCGTTAACCTTTCGAAAATCAATGACTAATCTCCATTTCTGCTTCCCCGAGGCGTCCATTTTTTTAGGGACAATCCAGATCGGAGAGCTCCAGGCAGATTCCGATGGTCTAATTATGCCCTGACTTAGCATTTTTGAAATTTGGTCTTTTACCTCATCACGCAAAATATATGGATAACGGTAGCTTTTTGTATATACGGGGACCTCATCATATGTACGGATTTTATGTTTAATTTTGTTCGTAAAAGACAAAGATTCTCCTTCAATATAAAAAACGTCTGCATATTTACTACAAAGTGCTGTTAAATTGGCTTTTTCTTCCTCATTTAAATGGTCTATTCGCAAACGTGAAATAACGTCACTGGCACGGTTTGAAGATTCTTGTGAAAATTCGGAATTAAAAATAGTTGCTTCTGTCGGATGATCTAATGAAAAAATTATGTCATTTTTAGTATGATTGGTTACCTGAACTATGGCTCTATTATTTTTAACTGTAGTTAAACATTCACTTATAATGCAATTGCAAATTATTTGTTCTGGCACTAAAACTTCACCATCCGCGGCGTTTATTGGCAATCTAAGAAGTAAAGAGGTTTCACTTGGAATAACTTTTTCGTACAAATTAAAATTTCGAGAATTATATAACTTAATTGGGTTTATGGCATTTTTAGTAATTAATGTTGAATTTTTAAGATCTAATTTAGCTTCAAACTTAGTTAACAAATCCATCCCTATCAAACCTTCAAAATAATTATGAAATTTATATACGTATAATTTAATATTACAGTTATCATTGAATTCCTCGAAACAAGGTAATGTAATTGAATAATTGTTTCTACTAGTTGCATGGACGTTAGTGACTTCAAACGGATCAAAATTTAGTGGTATGTCTGGAAAATATTGTTCTACGGCCTGTGGACTAATAAAGGATTGATTTGCTCCAGTATCTATCAAAAATTTTAAATAGAATCCATTTCCAAGGGATATGCGAATAAATGGCAATTGGCGTTGAGTTTGGAGATTTAATTCTATTTTAACTTTTTTATACTCTGAACCTTCTGAAAATTTTCATTTGTTGATGGTTCTGGTTCTGACTGGGGCTGTTCTACTAACTCCTCGACTATAGGGCTATCACCATATTCATATTGGTTCATTACGGGATAGTCATTATAATAACCTTCATAATTGTAATAATCATCATAGTAATTATAGTAATCATCATAATTATAATAATCAGGAGTATCGTATTCTAAGCTTGCACATTCATTCACATTAACATCTCGGGGTTTAAAATAATTAGAGGGTGGTGGATTGCCCTGCTTGGACCAATTCCATCCACTTGGACCTGGTTGCATCGGTCTTTCCCTAGTCACAAAATGAGAAACTCCACTCATAGGCTTAGGGCCTTGAGATGATGGTTGCGGTCTAGTTTGTACTTGAAAACCTTGATTATTATTTGGAAGTGGTGCACTGAAAATTTTTTGGGTGCGCGTGGGCATTCGAGGTTGATTAAAAGGCATTTTAAATTGATGTTGGGGTGAAAATGGTGGCTTATGCATAAATTGTGGTCTAGACGGACCTGGCATATTAAAATTATTAGGCCTGAAGGGCTGAAAACTATGAATAGGCATTTTAAAAGGCTGATTATTGTCACTAGGTTTTTTATCTGATACGTGTGAATTCCTATTCTGAATATACATGGTATTAATTTCTTCGTGTACTAACTCTAGAGCTTTTTCTATCGTTTCTGGACGCATACATCTAATACGAGAACCTAAAGGATCTTTTAATCCACGTAAAAATGCTTGAAGGGTTAATTTTTTATAAAGTTCTCGTTTAGCATCGACAGTGGAAACAAGAGATTCATGCAGTGAAACATACGTCATAACTGTACTGAATAAGTTCTGGCAACGTTCATAAAATTCTTGCGGCGTGTTAGACCCTTGTGTTAATAAAGCTAGATCATTGTATAGTGCAGTTTCGTCTCTTTGGTCTGCAAAATTATTTATTAAAGAATTACGAATGCTAGTCCAATCGTTGGGGATACCGTTGGCATTAATTTGTCGCGCGGCAGCACCAACTACTTTGTTCAAAATTCCATTTAAAAGACCCGAATTAATTAATTGATCACCGGCCTGACCATACTTTGCAACTAACTGATCACAAATATTAATAAATCTTACTAAAACATGAGAATTCCCATCAAATTCAGGAACTAAACGGAGGGCTTTACAGATATCATCTAGGGTAGCCATTTTAGATTCTTCAAATTGTCTTAAATTATCAACTAAAATATCCCTGTTAATTTCACTAATTTCTGAATCGTCAAGTTGTCTTAATCTGTCAATTAATTCTTCCCTACTACTCATTTAATTAAAATATTAACACAAATCTAAATTTTATAATTATTATAATAGAAAAATTATTTTAGTTTCCTTCAATTAAATTTTTAAAATTTTACCTATTTCTAAAATCAAAAGAAAATTTTAATTCTTATTGATTTAAAGTTCTATACGCCTATAAAATATTAATTAAAATTTTCAGGATCGAAAATTTTATAAGTAATACGTGTTGAAAAAAAAATCTAAAACTAACATAGGAAATAAAGGAGCAATCACTGAAATAAAGTGTACTCACATAGATCTCGGCATTTCTTGGGAGGTATCGAGGTTTGGATGCTCGGCCACGTTGTTCTTCTAATTTCCGGTTCGGCTGGAAACGCCTATCTCCTCCAGAATTTTCCCTAATTTTATATCCTGGGGGACCCGGAAATCCTACCGACTGCGCCAATTATATTTATCGCGCCCGAGAGTCCCAAAAAAAACCAATTTTCAAAGATAACTTTATTAAAGAAATATTACAAATAAAAATTAAACATTAAAATTACTTTAAATACCAATGGACTTGCTCGAGGTTAGAGGCTAAGTAAGGTGGAATCCACAGCGGCGATCCAATTTCGAGGTCGATGCAAGTCAGCAAAATGTATCCATGAATGCTACCGATGAGTATGTATGTACGCAGAGGCGACTATAAAATATACCAAAGATTATGCAATGGTATAGAGGCGATATCAACTTGTAGATTTTACTATCGGATTTTACTATAGGGTTGGTAGTATATAACACACATGCACAATCCCACGTAAACACAACGTGGCTACACGGCTCACGCACACCACGACACGCTATCAACGCCGCGCCGCGGCCGCCACGAATATGAGCGTAGTAAATAAGTTGTATCGTAAGTAAGTTGTGTCTATGTGTGAGTGTATACGAAAACGCTATGCTACAGATAGCACACATGGATACGTCACTCTTGAAGGAGTAGATAGATGGCGTGAGTATGTCTCTATAGTAGAGTTATGGAGTTGTTTAAACTGAGACTGAGATAGCTATGATTATGAATCTGAAGTGTGTGAATTTGGGATGGGATGAATTGTAATGATTAGATGGTTTGGGGACTTAAGTATATTTCATATGATTTAAAATGTAGAGGCGATGAGTATATCATTATTTTTATATTTATTAAATTTTATGAAATGCATATTATATACATAATATAATAAATATTTTTATAAATAAAATTGTTTTATACCTCTACATTTCCATTAGTAGTTTTCAACTAATTTTGTAATTAATTTGATTAACTGTAGGTAATATTATTTTCAGTATATATTTTATAAAAATGTTCATAATTAAAAGATCAGCGCTCTTTTGTTTTGATTACAAAAAATAATCACAAAAAATGATATGACGTCAATGAAATTAATCTACCAATGTGTAGAAAATAAAAACATTCTCTTTACCAGATAAAAACAAAAACCGTGAATCCCTTTTAGTTCAACATTCTTAAAACTATTGTAATTAGAATGCTAAATTATGCACTGGCTTTTTTGGTATAAGCGATGAATTATATTACTCTACTAATTAAATTGTCGTATTTTGTAAACTGGGACTTTTATAAAGGTACATTATTAATGATATACTAATTGACTTGTAGCGTAGGAATACCGAATATATTCATGACTAAAAACGAAAAACATACAAGTCAGCGAACATTTATAGAAGGCAGAGACAACAGACGGGTTAGATCCATAACTCACAGTGCTAGATTGGCTATAGTAACGCAAGCTCGATATCTTATAGATGAATAATATTTTAGTCTGTCGAGGTCTTTGCCTCTACATTATCTATTGATAGCATCGTCTATGTAAAATCTCGTTCGGTTTTAGTTGACTTCTGTTGTGGATCAATTACCTACTATTTATGATGTTATTCAAATATTTATTTGTAATAATTTATAAGTTTTATTAAATAGATTAACAACATTTAAATTATAAAACATAATAATATATAGGTAGGTATTTGTTCAAAAATTCAATGGATGTCATTGAGTTTTCGAACAAGAGTACCTACATATTTGTCTTCACTCATATATTATCTTCCTTTCATTTTCAGAATTTGTACTCAAATAATAAGTCAATATGGTATCAGGAAGGTATCAGGTATATAGTACAAAATATAGGTAATCTATCGTTTTTGCTAATATATTCACATGCTCATCCGTTCTGAATTAAACTTCGCATTAATAGTTTTCATGTGTTGGTAATAATAATTATATGTATTATAATTGTTACGGATTCATGATAGCCCCAGTATGATAAAAATTATATGGTGATAAAATCTTTTTACCTAAACATTACCAATACCTATTAAAAAAAGCATTTACATTTTTATGACTTTTGATGACAATTTTATTACTTCATTAAATTAAGTTTACCTACTAGGTAGGTAATAGGTATATCGAAATAAGTAGGTATTTAATTAGTATTTAGATAATAATATAATACCTACGTAGTTACAAAAGAAAAAAATACTTATAGGTATTAGGTATATTATAGTGCCTACCGTTTTATACCAAAAATGTAAACACATTGTGTTGGTAAATATCATCAAATTGAAATAGGATCATTAGGAAAAAATGTTATTCCCACCTGTTTTAAATTCAAGGCGAATAAGGAATCTATTTATTCATTCTTACCAGGTTTGTAAACTTTAAATATGTAGGTATACACCAAAAGGATATCTACCTACCTACTTTCTTTTATTTAGAGTTTTGTTAAACATTCGACAAATTAGATATTTCAATATTAAAAACGAACTTAGACACTGTAGGTACCTTCCTGACTTACAAATGTTTGGCAGATTTTTTTTAAATATTAATAATATAAGTGATACATTTAAAAAAATGGATTATCTATAAATTGAAATAGCAGCAAATGCATTAAAAAAAACTTAGCGTTGAAATTTTTGAAAGTGTTCCAAATAGAATTTTTATCTGTGCATCTCCGCACACAATGACA
This sequence comes from Colias philodice, assembly GCF_061535455.1. Classification (NCBI taxonomy): domain Eukaryota; kingdom Metazoa; phylum Arthropoda; class Insecta; order Lepidoptera; family Pieridae; genus Colias; species Colias philodice. Next base: position 4,970,252 of record NC_143090.1, read on the forward strand.
TGCAAGTCGGTCAATAATGGCTGGTAACTTTCGCGTTCGAAAATAAAAAAAAAATCGGCGGCCATTTTGTGAAATCGTATCGATTGGTAGGAAAAAATCAATTGTTGAGGTCACAAGCATTCCCTATTGGCCCAGTTTTTACATGAGGGTGACACAATGGGACCCGCTTTCCCCATTTTTTGCCACCAAGCCCCTTTTAAATATAAATTCTTTGAGTTTAATCGTGCAGATGTATTCGCAGTGCTGAGTTCAAGTCGTTTTCATAAACTCAAACAAAGGGATTTTTTTCATTTTAAAAATTAATTTTCTTCGGATCTTCCTGTTTGCGGTGAGATGAAATTTGTTTACTTAGGTATATTTATTTTACAAAACTTTCTAATTACTTAGTAATTATTAATTAATACTTGTATATGTATTAATGAGATTCAATTACATTAATTTAAGTATCTAATATTTAGTTAGAAATTAATATTCTAGATTTTTAAACACTTAGGTATGTCTGCACAGTAAAGAACGAATTCATTATGAAATTTTATAAGCCTATTTTAGTATCAATTTTTAAAATACCGTTTTTAACTAATTAGGTAAGTACTTACCTACCTATATATTGATTATATATTTAATTTAATAATTCAATTGTTAGTAAAAGCACAGAATATATAAAAGTTCCTACTACGTAGTCAAAGTTCAATAGCTATTCAACATCTCACTAATTAACTATCTTTAGACAAGCCATTCTTGGATAATTGGATGGCATGAGAAAATTTCTTTATCTCTATACATTTTATATTTTAATTTTGAGAAAGCTTCACAGAGTTTTATATTTATTGATGAATGGTAATTGCATAGTTTTGTAAAATCATGGATGGATTTTGTCAATATTGTGAAATATTTTTATCAATCATTTCAGTTATAATGTATAGAGAAAAAATTACAAAAAATAGGTAAGTACATATATTTCTATACTCGATGATATTAAAATAATATACGTACTAGTGCAAGAAATATTTTACTCTGCCGAGAATCATAATAATATGTTGTGCCCACGTAGCTATATAATACGAAGGGTATGTGAACAATGTTGAGTGCCGCCTCTATTTACCTTGAGTGTTATCGACTACTCATAGAATGACCTCTCACTAAATAATGTCTCAAGTCACTGGAACGTTGGGTAAAATATATTCATTAAGATTATTTTGAAAGGTAAACAATGCTATATTGCTATTGCTTTCCTTATGAAGGTACACGGGAAATTTCAAATTACTAACCGTTTTCGTATAAGAGAGTTAATTTCGTATTCGGATATGTAGGTACGTAATGGAATGAAACCCAAATGTTTAATGAGAGACGGAGAGAAGCAAATATCGTTTTAATCTTCCGCGTTTTGCATAAAGCGTAGGTGTAGAGTGGATAAATCGCACACAATATGTAACAATTACAAAGATGCAAGAAATTTTTGAAACGCAACGAAAACATATTTTGTTATCTTTGCCAAAAATATATTTTTAAGTAATATATTATGTTTATTAAATAATTATATAGTGCCACGGATAACTAATTAAAACATTTTAAAATAATATCTTAAACGTAGGTTTTTATTCATATTAATAACCTTCCATAATATGTACCTAATTACGGAGAGCACGTGTGTGGCCGGTCACAAAGGCCCAGTGAGATCATAGTTCCATCGAACGCCTTATTTAAATTTATACGTTACTAATCGCAAATTAAATTATTGATGCGGCACAAGCGTGAATAATTAGATTCACTTCGTAGCTCCGTGGTAAACGTGGGCTTTTAAGGAGTGTATGGTAATCAAAGTGGAGTAAGACAGATCAACTCAATCCCGCCGGATCTTGAGGTAAAAGCCTGTAGACTTATTTGTGTGCGAGTAAGGAATACAGGCATACAAAAATATTGCCTCACATCTTGAATATGTAGGCTGTTGTTTTTATGAAACCGTTCTGTTTTATAAGGAAACATTGAAGTAATTTTCGCCTAATATTTGTTATTGTGTTTATATAAATATTGGTAGATTTTTTCTTGTAAGTACCTAGATGTAGCAAATTGATAAGTATAAAAATACAATACTTTCAGTTAAGTCTACCTACGTGATTCACTGACAATAGCTAATTATGTATAAGTATTATAAATGTGCAATAAACACTTAATTATTTCTGAGAAATATATTCCAAGCATGTAGGTATACATTAACCTAAATTAGGCGTAGGTATAACTTTCTTGTAGGTGTCCGATTTCACAATTTTATTTTTTATTTAATATGCAAAACACTGTTGAAATTATCTTGTTATGTTCAAACGTGAAGATTTTTAAAGAAGCCATCAGAAACTTAAGGATAAGAAGGTTATCAGATATGTGATCGGAAAAATGATGGTCTCAATATTTTGTTTCGTGATCGACGTTGTCGTAGTTACGAACTTCGAGTGGACATAAATAAAAGTCGCAATATTTGGCGGTCCCATCCAACAGGCGGGTCGGCGTTCCTTAATTTTACATAACTAGCCCTACAGTCAACAAACAATCTTATTGCTTCAAGGATAAAGTCGTAACTTCCGCTGTGTCAAGCCAAACAAGTTATACAAAGTGATAAAAAATAATGAACTTTACGAATATCGATACAAAGTTTCATTTGGTATAACGAGATAGTACTTCAAAGACATACTTGAAACAAAATTTCTTTACAAAACTGTATCGTCACGAGAGCAGATTTTAGAACCTCAGATTGAATAAATTTCTTCTGGTGACATTTGTTGATAATTTCCAATCAAGCTTTTTAATAAAAACGGAATTTAATGAATATTGAAATGATTGTGTGCATCTTTATCATTCCGAAATATATTTGTTGTTTTGTTTTAGGTAGGTACGTACCTAAAAACCGTACCACACATTTATTGTTTGGGCGTATTTTTGGCTCTACATTTCTGATCAAAATGCCTTTATTTTTTATTAGAAATCTAAATAATGCTTATATTGTTAATTATATTGTAAAATATATATACCTATAGGATACCATTAACAATACCTACTCGGTTAACTGACAGTTACCTAAATCTTATAAATATTATGATAAATAAAATTGAAATGCCATTTTACCGGTTAGCTAAAGTTAAAAATTCATTTATGGGCCAAGGTATACTTTTTTACAACAGAATTCCTCATAGTATTAAAGAGTTTAGTAGTGCTAAATTTAAAAATTATGTAAAAAACGTATTAGTTCAGAGAGCCTATCATACATTATAAGGAATATATTATGGAAGATAAAAACCCATGGAGGGTTGTCGCGTAAAAACCACAGGACAGTTCTTTGGCATATTGTGATAATAAATAATACAGTTACATATTTTGTATAATTAAATTGTAATACTGAAATGATTTAAAAGAGCAACTATGGAGTTTCTTGCCGGTTCTTCTCCATAGATATACTGCTTTCCGAATCGGTGGTAAATGTTAAAAATATGTATTGACGTTTCAAAAGTGCTTCTCGAAGAAGTCTAATTGAATAAATAAATGTTTGGGTTTGATATAATAGTACCTATTTACTAACTTTAAGTTTATCTTATTTTTTAGCAATAAATAGGACATGTAAAATTTTATTAAATCATGGTTATCAATTTTATATGAGACAATGATGTAAATAATTTCTCAAGCTAGGATATATATACCCACCTAAATGAAACATTTTCTATTTCAAATCCCCTCGTAATACCTTCATATTCGTCTCATGTCTATTTTGTTGTACCTACACTCATATGTCCCATATACCTATTGTACTCGGCAAGGAACAATACGGAAAAATAAATGAGCCATTTGGGAATTGATACCCACCTTTGCACGTTAATATAGCTCAAGAGATTTTCCCTAGTCCGTTCTATCCCTACCAATGTATTCCGGGGATAAAATGTAAGAAAGCTTCAAGAGACACGATGGTTTTTCTTTCGGCTCCATTTGACGGCCCAAGAGACTTATTATACTGTGTACACGAGATCCGAGTAATATTTGTCCAAATATAATCAGGGATGCGTGTTCTATCCAAACAAAATTCTTGTTTTTATCCAATGTTATACGAAACGACGGTCGGTCGCAAATGTTTAACATCATATTGGATTTGGTCGAAATATCAAACAGAATTCACAAGAGACCTAAATAAATGTCCTATAAAATTTATCCTTTTTACGTAATCACCTCGAGTTTAGGATCGGAGTTGGAAACAAATCGCGTATAGAGATTGCATACGATTTATTTAAATGAGTTTTGTTCGTTCGAAAGAATATCCCTAGTTGGTTTTTGCTCCGCCAGTAAACAAGGTAAACGGTACCCAACGGCCGTCGAAGCCTCAATAATATAAAACACGCGGCCATATCGCCCCCACCCATATATTTGTTTCCACCCTGCGCCCACCTGCGATAGACTCACTACAAACGTATGCACCTAACATCTCTACAGATAAAGGTATACTTATACGTTTGTTTCGTATTCCAACATCTTACTTATATCTTCAAGGTTGATAGAAATAGTCATAAAATAGAACAATTTGTGGTTTAGATAACTTTTGTCACAAATTGTATTTTCTTGACTTACCTACATGTCGTCACCATATTACTTACAAAGCTATAGGTAGCTTTTTTATTCAAATGTAGAGTCTTCCGAGGTGTTTTAAATTTAAAAGTAGGCACGTAGAATATTAAAATAATTATACAATTTGTATTACTCATTTAATAATTTAAATTTTATCATCCACTAATATTTATTATTATATTATAACGATAATTGAAAGTGTCTCAAGATTTTCTTAAATCAATAAAATAACGTATCTCTACCAATGATATTATATATAGAAACAAGAGGTAGATACGTCATCAACGCACCAAAACTGATTCCGTGAATTGGTCCTATTTGGGACCAATGCAATCAGTCAGATTGTCACCGGTCCCAGTGAGCGCATGTGCCTATAGGTACATTAAAGTTGTCGAAAATGCCTTCCTGTGTGTTCAGAAAGTGCACGTATTCGTGCAAAAAAATTAAGAAAGATAAAGGAATATCATATCACAGCAAAATATATTAAATTATTACAGTTTAAGAGTAAAAATAACAATTTACAATTCTTTATTAATGACACTTGCTTGACACGTGTATTGAAATAATGAAAGGGATAAAACATTGCTTCAATCACTAGTGTGACAAAGCTAGCGTACACTGTGTTCAAAGATTATTATGTAGATACGATTATTGAAAATAGAACGGTTATTTTATTAATTTCGATTTGGGTAAATACTTGATTAATTTTATATTTAAATCCACACAGTGCATATAATTAACAAATATATCTATTTATTATATACAATGAAATCGTGATGGCAAAAATGTTTGTTTGCAAAAATGATGTTGAATATACGTATACATTGAAGAAAAGATTATCGCTACTGACGAAAAAGGCTATTTGCTTTTCTGTAAATAGCTATTGAACATATATAAATTTTATTTGTGTTTTAGATAAAAAAGGCTTATACTTCATCCTTTCTTTTATTTCATCCTTTTTTTCATCTAGGCACCACTATTATTATAATTATCCTACAAGTTGGAGTGATGACCTTGTACGGGTTTCGGGAACTGCCTTGAAACGAATAGCGTAAGATCGGTCCTTATGGAGTTCTATAAGGAGGACTATATGCAGTATGCTCAGCAGTGGGTGATTATCGGGTGAAATGATGATGACTTAAACGAACACCACAGCTAGTAATAAATACTTAATACAGTTATATCTCCAAAAAAGTTTTTTATTTTTTTTTTTCATTTTAATACGACATCATAATAATCATAAAATAGTAAATGAAATTGTCACATTTATTTACTTGTGCAGGAAACCTAACATCTATAACATTGAACCTTCTGTGTCGTTTATCTATGCCAATTACCATGGCAACTATTTGTTTATTTATATTTAATTGGTGAATTCTTATGACTTTTGCTTACACCTGCGCGGTAGTGACAAACTATCTTTGTCTTTTTTATTTATATCATTTTATTAGAGCCATCTCTCTTATACATTCTGTCAATGTAATAAATTAAGTAAAATGAAAATTGTATTTGTGTGTGCCTGACACTGCATATGAAGCATTTTTTTTGGATATATTGTGAGTATATAACGTATCTATACATAAAATATCATTGATCTCTACTGAAAAAAACAAGGCAGTTATAATTTGACGTGTTCTTCTGTTCGAGTCGTAAGAAATGCGATATCGTCCTGCCGTGGAATTGCTGACAAGAGTTTGGGTCACGTTTCCGACTAATGGACGATCTTTGAAATGGAGGTCTTCTTTGCTATAACCAGCTCCGTGCCTATTATAAATTATTAGAACCTTGCGGCGAGAGCTTTGACAAATATTGAGCCTTTTAGAGCATTACGAGCAGGATAAAGATGTAAAAAATATTTTGAGGACGGCAATACTGTAACTAGGTATGCTAACTACTCCTGATTAAAAATCTTACAAAAAAATCCTGTCAGAAAAGGCTGAAAAGAAAAAATCTATTATGACTGGAATGAATAATGTTTATGTACAACTTTGAAAATTATTTACCGATATAAATTTCTGTAACTTTCTCTTGTTTGTACTAGGTAACTATTTAAAATTTAAATTTTATTGTAATCTATCTAATCTCGCGTGGATTTATAAAGTGGATAGACATTCCTCCAAAGCTTCCAAATCAGCATTCTGGTTGCCGTATTTTTCCAAACCCTTGAACCCTAATTAAGTTTGTTGGTTCAAACCGTGAGATTGAATTGTTTTCTCCGAATCAAGTCGGCCCTTGTAATTACAATATTGGATTGGTTTGAAATTAAGCGTTTCCGATTAGATCAAGGTAGATGTAGGTACTTATTTATAATTTGAAATGTAAGAAGGTAGGTGTAGTATGTTGACGGAAATACAGATAGATAGCAATATTAAGGTCTTTATTTAGTGTAAACATGTTCATGAACATGTTCTTTTTTTATTAAAAATAGGCTCAGAATATTTTAGGTATTTAATGTACTTATGTTATTTTCAAAATAGGACTAATAAAAACTTTTCAGTTTATATTATTTGCAATGACTGTAAATGTCTTGACTGTAAATTGTTTATTTTAATTAAAATATTTTAAATTTTCATTTTTCAGAATTCAAACGGATGTGGCAATCAAAGAGGCGAAGAAGAAATTATTAAAAACAATTCAAATATATTCTGCTCCAAAAAAGTATATGGGTGGGAAATATCTAAAATAATATTTATATCAGATACAATGCTTGAAAACATTGGAATTCTATTAACTTAAATCAATTAGGAAGAGTGCCCAAGCCTTCTTAGCATACCAAAATAACAAAGGCACGAATCTCGAAAAAAGTATCCCTACAAAAAAGGGTTTTACCCCGAAAATGTAGGAAGTAGGCAACGGGATAATCGTGACTAGCTGCGTATTCAGGTGAGCCGCCATACTGAGCGTCCGCCGCGCCCTCCCCGCGTCATTGACATGCAAATGAAACAGGCCACGCTAGCGGTTCGTGGACCGCGGGTTATTTATCTCTGATTGGCTTCGTTTATTCCACTTTGACAGACAGGTTCCAATTCCATGCGGAATTCGCCTGTGTTGACATTAATTACGCATGCAAACGAACGCGCGCTCTTCGCGTAATTACTTTTTCGAATTTCGATTTACCCTGTAAATTACGGGCTGTAATGTAATTAGGGCGCTCTTATGAAGAAACTGCTTGTTCACATGTTGTACAGCTATATAAACTCTACGAGTACAGTTATCGAGCTCGTATTCAGACTTTATTTTATAACCGTCACTCTAGAGTGTAAACCTTTTTACACACGAATATGTGCATTGAATCTTTGTATAATATAATAATACATAATCCTGAGATAAGTAAATATGATGACCTATATTGGCAAATACGGAAGTTTTGTTCCTCATACAATCAATAGACAGATAATGCTGTCCCCGAAAGGGCACAGTTTGCTCGATCCACTAAGCCGATTATAACTTTGTCTCCTATCGCGATGTTACATAACCCAGCTTAGTTATGCGTGCTACCTAAGCACGCGCGTTCCTATAGGCCTATATTTTTGTTGTTATCTCAAACGTTTTACATTAATTGTTTCCATATCTAACAACAAGTTTTGCTGCAGTATATTATGTGGAAATGGAATCGAAATAGGCATAATTATCATTATCACCCACATTAGCATGCTATCAATACAATAAGTTTGCTATTTTGTTACCTAAAAATTGCTACCATTCGAACACGCATGAATTTCCAATGTTAAACAGTCAATTTATAATCTAAAAGCCGGGGCACTTTCGTGTTTTTAAAGTATTTGTGGATATAGTAAGATTACCATAGCTGTTTGTTCCATTTCCTCGCTGAGAGACTCAACCGTTGCGATATTGGATTCGATTTCGAGTCGAGTATCTGATTGAATTACCATATTAGGAATAACACGCGACCCTCGCTGCACTGCTTTATTTTGTTTGTTATTTTTTTGTTTGTATCCAGCATTCAAATGGTTCCGGTAAGGCCACTGTATACATATAAAATTCATATTATTATGAATTTATTGTTACAATCAAGCTTAGGTAGCAATTACCTAGTCAGCTATAAACATTTCAGTTGACTTGCAAAAAATCATGAAAATCTATTACATAGTTATGCTGTGGCTGATTCTATAAATACATATATAGAACCCCCGTATGTTTACCCGCGTAAGCATTCTTAAAGCCATTTCATTACTTAGTGTTCGATCCCATGAATACGAGTCGATCGTCACACGCGCTCCGGTTACAAATCAGAACGGCGGAAGCGAAATGACTATTTTTCACAAGTCACGTCCCGGTTCAAGCTTATCTCGTGTTAGGTTTGATAATAATAAGTTATAACAAATATTATGATCGTAGAACAAGATATGTCTAGAAGTTTCTTTTATTTTTCTATCCTTTTTATGATTTTTTTTCGTTCGGCTACAGTATATACTTAGGGGACCTTTGAAGGAAACAAGATAGGCAAGCATTAATGTCTAAATACTTTTTTAGTTCATTAAGAGTATTTAATTGTTTGTTATCTTAACTTTATGTAGCATAGGTAGATATCTAACAAATAAAAAACCAACTTGGGCATTTTAATTTTTAAATATTTTGTGGACAGGTCTAGTCTAGTATTGGCATTTCAGGCAAATATGTTATACATCTCACTTCAACATTTACGGAGCGTCCTCAGAGTCAATATCAATAAATGAGAAGTTGGGAGATTGGATGTGCCTCGGCTCATCGATGCCTGAGGCCGACACCGTGGTAATAAGATAGTAATGAGTTCCCGCTTCTCATAAAAATATGCTTCGCTGCCGGTCTATGACTAAATATTTAACAACACCGCTTTCAAAGAGGAAACGTTTTAAACATTATCTTGGTTTAGTAAGAATTATAATGATTAGGTAGGTAATGATTATTGTTTCAAATATTTTCTTCTGTGATTATGATGTTATAATTATTTTGTAATTTGTTAAGTTTCAATCGTATATCTGTACCTATTTACAGTTAAAAAACATTTAATTGAAAACATTATGTTTTTTTTATTGGTAGATAGACTTTAACACCTAAATTTTACAAGATTCGAGCATGGTAGAATGTATAGCATATTTATTGCAATCATAAAAAGTTATTATCTATTAATTAATAAATAGTTTTTACCCAGTTAAGTATTCACGAACCTTTTGTAGAGCTCGGTGATAGAGTCCATAAATCTGAAACAAGAGAAGAATAGTTAATTATTAAGAATTATAATCCTCGTCTCCTTGCACTACTCAACTATTATTTTTAGTGCATTGCATCAGCCTACAAAGATTGATTTGACATTGACACGGAGCGCATGCGTATTGATGCAGGTCGAACGTTGCTACGAGAGAGCAATACCAGCTTTCACTGGGGAGTGAAAGAGATGGTGATAGCGCGCGGGAAACATGGCCGACGGCACTGCATGTGCATCAAGATTGAAAAGAAGCAAAACCTTTAATATTCTTAATAATATTTCAGGTAAATATTTTTGGTAGCTGTGTTATTTTGAACGTAATGATTATTTTACGAATGTGAATAATATGTAGTACCTAGGTATTTTTTTATATCAACATTGTGTTAGATAGAAGTACCTACACCTACCTATCCTTTTTTGACAATTTGTGTTTATGTCCTAAAATATCCCAGTACATTACCAATAATATTTTCGTTGTATGTGGGGATAACAACTAAATAGGTCTCAAATAATAAATTTTCCTACACCATGAAATTCCCATCTATTTGAAACGTTTTCCTATTTTATCAACGTTACTATTACCACGCTTTGTAGCAGGTATTAGAATTCTCTTATCAAAAAGGACAAAGTCAAAAGCTAACCCAGAATAATGTTTCTTAACAGAAGATAGCTAATTGCATTAATTTACACAAGAAAAGTAAATAAAACTTAAAGAGATTAAAGTCGAAACAACGGGTATTGTGAGGGGTGAGGCAGTGTAATTATCTCGTCTCATTTTCCCGTCTAATTTCACGTTAGGCCTGCCCTTAAGTCTCTCGTCGACGGGCGACTTTAGTCGCGTCTGAATTATTATTAAAGCGACTTTTTTATAGGTATAACTACGAATTTTCATAGAAAACCTGATGACATGTTTTGATATCTAAAATCTTTAAAAAAATACCTTCATAGATATTAAGTCATAGAAGTTGTCGTTTACACACGTTGTAAAATATTTTATGACTCATGCACTGCCATAAGCGCCAGTTTACGAAGAAAACAATAGGCTTAAGGCCTTGAAATTGACTCCGAGACGAGGCCGTGTCAGATCTTTTAATGTAACAATTATATTTCCTCATTGATATTCATGTTTTATTATTGCTCTTTTGTAATTAGGGATTCCATAAATATTATAATGATAGAAGCATTATTTTTTTTGTTTATTAAAACAAATTAAATATATACATTCAATATACAAAAGAGGTATATTTGTAACAATCGGTCCATATACATGAGAAACATGGCGAGGCTATATTGCCACGGGTAACATTAGAATTATTATTGGCATCAAAATAAACAAGGTTGTTAACGCGAACAAGGGGTGAAAAATCCCATAATCATCTCCATTACTTTGAGAACTGAAATATTATAATTTGGAAGAACAAGACTTGTTAAATTAGCATAGAGATCGACACTTGACTTGGCTGCATTTCGTTAGCTTTGTGAACGATACCCTTTCATCTCTGATCATTAGCGTGGTTGGTATTTCTTCGCCTCTATTAAGTAATTACAAAATTCACAGAATAAAATGATTGCTTTTGTTATGAGGGGTATAGAATTGTTTGAAATAGCAGATGCCTAAAACAATTTAAATGTATACCTACTTTGTTTAAAATTAAAACACCTATTTGTACTGCAGGTACTGAAATATAAATATTTTAATGATACATGAATGAAGTTAATTGGTAATTGAAATAATAAAAAATAAATTCAAGAATAAAAGTTCCCCGTAACTTACTGCCGATATTTCATGGCATTTTAATGAAGGAATAATTTATTGTCATATTCATTATAAATATAAATGATGATGTGCAGATAAAAATTGATGTTACTGACGACATTATATTCGATTAAAAGATAAGGAAACTATAGACTAGACTGATTGATAAAGAACGAATGATAAGGAAAATATATTAATGAAATCAATCTCTGTTACAGGGCCAGAGGAAGGGAGACTGACTACATCGATGACTGAATTATTTTTACAAGTTCCCGATTTACATAAAGATATTGGATGTGTCCGTGACTTGCATCTAATTGGAGGACTATAATTTATATCTTCACTTCTACGAGTATTACTCCTCACTACGTTCGTTTACGTAATTCGCAGACAATATGGCGTTCCATTATCCATAACATGTTCTCGTAAAAAAAATGTTGTATATTTAATCTTTTGATCTGTTTATGCGATACCTATTATTATCCGTAGTATCATTAGATTTAATTATGAAACTGATTTATTATGTAAATTATTTTACTGTTGTCATATAGAAACGCAGATGTTTGGTGCAAAACGACGTCGTCGTTATTTTGTTTCTAGTATCAAGTTTTATTCACATGATAATAATAGTAAACTTAATCAAGACAGATACTTTGAACGGTTGTAATTTAACACTTCCATCCCCAAAATATTTCAGAGCAAATTCTTTAACACAGTAGGTATTATGCTAACTTTGAGCCATTCAGACAAAAGCACTTTTATCTAAACAGCGTAAGTTTCGAGCTGTTATTTGCATCTACCTGCAGGATGGACGATTTTACTAGGGAAAGGTAATTATTGTAGTTGAGTGTATACGTAGTAACTTTTCTCATTGCCGGTATGTTTAACGTCAGGCAGAGATAAAACAAAAAGGTAAAATGTTCATCTAACTTTATCTATGCTTTAGTTACATTTATACTGATGTACTTACATTTAGTATCTACTGGACGCCGCGGCCGCTAACTGCGTTTTAATTTAGTTCATTTTTTACTGTATTTTTGAAATGAATTTTGCAGACAAAAAGCCAATAGTATTCTTAACTTTTACTTTTACGAACCATAACAGGTTACTATAAATGTAATAAAACGTTAAAACACAAAAAACACCATAAAAATAGAGCTTCTGTTTGATGTTTTCAATGCAAAAAACTTATAGATTGGCTTTCACTTTCAACAAAAACACAATGCTTTGAAATGAGACAAAAGTTCTGTTTTTATATTTGTAAACACTTTAAAGTTATCTTGTTACAGGTAGACATTTATTTTTATTTTTTTATTTATTCTAAACAAAAAGATTTTTTATAATTATATATTAAAATTACATATATAGCTAGATGTTATTTCGGATGGTTAAAAATGTATGACCATTGAAAATAATTTTCATCGGAAAAATACTTGAATAAATATTTCAGTTTTAATAGAGGTAGGTACCTAAAGTATAAAAAGGTTAACCACTCATATATCCACTACCTATACAAGAAAAGGAATGTATTAGGTAAGCAAACAGATATCAACAAAGTTTGTTTTTGTTTACGTATTCCATTTGGGCATAAACCCCGTAGTTCAATATACGTTCACGAAAATATGAAGTTTTGTCAGCGAGGGACACGAACTATTTCCCCTCTTATACAAATTTCAGGAAGAAACCGCCTCGCTTTTATACATTTTGCATGAGCCTTCCGAGTCGCTGCAAAAACTTCACGAATATACCGTCTTGAAGAAAAATATTTAAATTTATAACGTAGTTAAGTCTATTTTTTATAAGAACATGTACATTTCTGAAACTAATTATTATAAATACCGATTTAAAGAGCTGATTTAAATACAGGCTTAGTGACAATAAAATTATTAGTTTATTTACTTATGTTAACTTTACTGACTAAGTAAATGTTTATTAAGTAAGGAATTTATTATAATTTGTATCATTAAGGACCATTAACTATAACTTGTTTTATTATTTTATATAACGACCATTAATTTATTTAAACCGATAACTTAGGTTTATTCAAAAGGTGTTCAACTGTTAGTGTCTATTGATATTTTAAAATGACATGTACCTAACGCTAATAAGATATTATTTTATAAGTGCCTTGTTATGTAATTATTAATGTACAGGTGTTTATATGAATTGCAAATAAGTGTGTATATACCTAAGTTAAAATTTAATAAATGTTAAATAATATATTCGTTTCTTATGTATGGACATAATCAAAACTCTGTGAAGTTAATTATTATACGAGAAACAATAAACATGTCTAAAAGCCTCAAGAAATATAAGCAAAAAAACCTACTAAGTATTTCTATTGAATCAAAAGTTGGCTCTACTCTTATTAATCTAAGTGGATGTTTTCGCCACAGAGAGCCAAGACATTTTTTGCTAATATATGAATATTGGACATGTAATAGAAGCTGAGATTTATGGTATTAGACTCAGCACTACATATTATGTATAAGCTATCCTTTATGTAAATGGGTATTTGGCAACATTTAATAATAAGCTCTATGTTAATAGATATCTTGCTCTACTTTATTCTTGTTACGAATTGTAAGTATTACTCATATATTTAATCTAGTGCTTTTGTCAATTATATTGTTTAAATAACTATACGTTGGATAGAATATTTTAATAATAAATGTTATTTCTATGCTGTGCTTTCTTATTTCTAAAACCTTCAAATAAAAATCCGTCACAATTTAATTAACTGTTACGTGCACGAGTTGTATACTAAGTAAAAGGAGAAAATAAACTATCAAACTTATTAGAGATCTAGAGGGAACATAATACTTAGTCTTGTTCTGAAAGATACGCAGCATCTGGGAATAACATTGTTGCATAGTCCGCGCGTATTGTTTTGTTCAGATCTCGACGAGGGCGACGCTTGACTGAAATCGTTTTAATTAAATGAAAGAGTTTATCGATGCAGTCACTCAGTATTTGGCATGATTTGGCATTCTTTCGTTTTCAGCATAATATGTTAAGAAGCTTTCGTTGGCGGAATATATATGGACGTTTTATTCGGTACGACCCTTAAACAACGCGAGAATTACAAAATGTTTAACGCGGAATTGCGCTGGTGTCATTGGGAGCAAAACTGAAACTAGGACGTATAATTATGGACGGGATTGTTTTCAATTACTAAATATAGAGCGGCTTATTCATACCTTATTTACAAAGCAATACCTAAAAAGTATTACCTATGTTATGTTCATTCTGGCACATATTAACAATTCATATTATTAAGGAAAATGTTTACCTCTTCAGAATAAATATACATAACAAAAGTGAATACATCTAAAATACAATGCGCGATAGATAACAAAACAGTGCCAAGTAATTCAGTGAAGGCGTAGAACAAATTGGGTGCCTGTCGCCTCTTCGTATATCACCCTCTATAGCCTCTGTATTTGCTGCGATATATCGAAACCGCTTTCATATTACGTCACACCTAAGTACCTATTACTTAAGAAATACGCACTGTTTGTTTTCCTGTAATAATATAAACATCTTTTCTTTATGTTTTGAGCACATTTAGCTTGAAATGTTTAGATAGATTAGAACTTGTTTGAAAAAGTCATTAATAGGTAGTTTCACCGCCAAACTTCTGTTCAAATACCTGTTTACTGTTCAGTTAAAAGGTGTTTTATCTAAATAGGAGTATTATAATACATGTTTTATTATCAGTAAGTATAGGTATAGGTAGCTTATGCCTTCATAGGTTAATTACATTTTGACTTGGAAAATATCGTAGAGTGGTTATAGTTATATACCTACAAATATTATATACCTAACTACGTACCTACTATAACTAGTATCACTATTAAAGCGTCTTTTCTAATAAACCGTTGGTAAATTTTAAATGCAATGCAGCAAGCCAGTGTATAATTTAATGATTTTTAAGAACTAAATAAGTTTTAATTATTTTTCTCTATCTAAATTTATTCAAATATTTTAATTAACATACAAATTCAATACAGACTGAAACAGTTTGTACGTGTAGTTTTATTCCCCTTTGTATTGCGAAGGAATCATTGTAATTTGAACTGGAAGGTGGCTGGGCACAGGGTAGTGTAGACGGCGGAATTGGCCCGTCGAAAATAACGAACGGACGTGCGCTGCAACTCTATGAAATTATTTTCGAGTCCCTATAGGTATTGCATACTTATTATATGCGGTGCTGTGTATGCAATGTTTTATTTTGTTTGTGATTATAATTATAGTAAGTACCTATGATCTTGTAAGAAATGCTTGAGTTTTTAAATGTTATGAAAGAATAGAGTTCATGGTAAATAAGAGAATATTTTTCTAGTAAAAAAAAATAACAAGTGCTCTTTTAATTTTATAAATGAAATACTATTTCATATTATTTTTTATGTAAACTAAAATTTTTAATAACAATAGATTACAATAACTCAGACAACTTGTGGAAAATAAAAAAGAAGAGTTAAGAGTTAATAGCTCAATACGCCTAAACTTGAACATTAACGTTACATAACCCATGGCAATGCCTACAAATTCATCTTTATTGTTCCGGCCCAATATCCCGCTACAACACTGCGGCGCCATATATCGTGGCATCAGCTTCAAATTTCAAATTGGAACGAATGGAAGACCCCAGTAATGGTTGAAGTTAGATGAGTGGGGGCGGGAGGTACGTACTCCGCTCCGTGTAGCCGCCACCCGCGATATAGGGTTACCGGGAGCCAAAATCAAAAACACGCCTCGAAGAAATTAACACACCCATCAAACAAACTAAGCCGCCAACACTTTAACCAACAATAAGACGAATCTGTCCCATCTCATCACAGCTCAAATCTGTCCCCAAATGTAACCCGGGGATGGCCTTTGTTAAACTCTAAAATTCCGTGCAAACCGGTTCTATATATTGTCAGATGGTAGCCCTTACGCGATAGATCGGTAAGCTTGAACTTTTGCTCGATCCACTGAGGTCATTTTTAAATAATGAAATAGATTTTGCTTTTGTGACTGTTGCATTTCTAGCAGGCAGGACATTTTGCAAATTGAATGAAGCCGATGCGACGTTATTACCCAATAGAAATGAAATAGTGAAGATTTTTTCTTTTAAGCATAAGTAATTGACTAAAAAAAATCCCAACATACCTTACAAATTAAAAAAAAATCGTAAAAATGAGTTATAATTAGCCTTAAATAGATACCTACTGCTATTAAAATGAACCCTAGCAAATAAAAATGAATTAATATATTCATGTTATGAATAAGACAATATTTAAAACAAAACAACATAACATCACACAAATTCGACACATTTAAAATGTCAGATGTAAACTCAACGCAAGTTTCCTCTGCAGCCATCAATTTTGCACGCATGCATGCCCGTGAGTTATGTGTAAAAGTTAACTGGGTGGCACAAAATCACTGTTCTATACATATACCTAGCATAAAATATCGAACACGATAAGATGAACCACCCAAGTTGTTCCGTGAACACTAATTATATAAGTGTATAGATACTAAGACACTACATAAATGTCCATATTATATGAATGCAATATGCAAATTGATAAATATGAATTAGATCCAATTATACGCGATAGAAAAGATCAAAGTTTAACTACGTAAGTCAATTTGAAGGATGGCTTCGAGGTTAGGTTAACATACTGTATATTTATAAGTATTTAGTATATTGTACTACTTTGAATGAAAGGGCTAAATTAAATAATAATTAATGCCATTAACAAGCGGGCCAATAGGAACTGTTTAAGGACATAATTAGTATCCAATTTACGAGTCATTAACGTCAACAACTTTGTTATAAAAGTTAAATGTATGTGTAATACCATGTAATACCTAATCTATATTATAATCATAATTCAATGAAAGTAAGGAAAAGCATATATTTGAAATGTAGTTTAATTTTTTTTTTTTCTTAAAATCTATACTTTATTCTTTATCATATTCTATAGAGCTATGATTTTTTTATTATTATGGTATATTACTAGATTACTTTTATTATATATTTCCTTAATAAAATTATCTGATATTATAAAAAAATCATACATTCAAATCAGAATCACAATGAAAAATAATATATTTCTCTATATTATTATTGAGACTCTAAGTAGCACAGTAGCGCCACAATTTCTCTAAAGGTCGAGCGCTTCAACTTGGAAACGAACCTTTTGAACAACGCCACCGCGCGGCGAACGGCCGAAGCTTTTCAATAGCTCTCTTTATTACTTACACGCACATTCAAGAACATAAAACTTTTTACGCACACTCGTACACGAAACGAGTTCGAAATGTGCGTGTAGTAAGGTCCTTTATGTGTTGACTCGAGTTTCATATACAATGTACCGTAACGTCTCCTTAGAGTTGTTGTCTATTGGTTAGATAGATGGCATTGGGTGTATCGTATTGGAGTTGATTAAAACATATCCAAGACTCACCATTCGAGCGGCGGACAGGTTGAGCGCGTTTTTCACACATGTTTTCAGTGAGCGAGAATCACGTCTGGACAATATTTGGGTCGGACACGTTACAGAAATATGAAGTGGCAACAGATTTATACACAGAGGCACTGCATCGAATAAATTAAATTGGTAAAGACGTGCTGGCCAACGCGTGGTGGTCATATAACTGATAAAATTCATTTTTACAAAGCAAAAAACTTGCCGCGAAGAAATGTAGAGCATAACTGCCCTGGCTATTGTTTAGTTTGCCGATTTATACGGCTCGGTTACACTTGCGACTTTTATTGAGTTATTATCGATAAAAGGAGCTATAATGGGTTTTATAGTTAGATTTTAAAACCGATACGTAGTGTAGAAGATTTGCAGATAGCTTGTGGATATTAGCACCTCTATAATATTTTAAAATTCATTTATGTGCCTACTAATTAAATACATTTAACTACTTATGATCCAGAAGAAAAATCAAATATTCAGTAGTCAGTAGACTTTCATCAATAAAAAATATTATAAATAAAATAAACAAAGGTACCTACCACAGCTTTTTATTTAAAATGAAGATACCCTTAAAGGCATACCTACTCGTCTATTTTGATAAGACACAAAATTCCTGTATTTTTCAAAGGCATGTATTTTATTCAATAATGTTTGATTTTGTATACCTACTTCATTTAGCAAATACTTCCATACCCTACTTAAATGTCAATTATATTAGACAATTTTCAGATTTTCAATCGAGATGATTGATTATAATTTTCCAACAACAATAGGTTTTTCTTATCGTCCCGTTTATCGAGTTTAATATGCGTAGAAAGTCGCGTTCGTTATCGGAAATATAGAAACGTGCTCCATTTTGTTATCGCACAGGTTGCTGTAGAAATAGTTATTGTATTCGGTATATGATCTGTGGAGATTGCGAATGGCTATTAGTAGAAATATTACTGCGACTTTTGCTTTTATTATTTTCAGTTTTACTTGAATATTTCTTTTTGTAAAGAGTTTATTACAACAATAAATACCTATAATTTTTTAAATACCTACAATTTACAACTGTATTATAAGAAATGGTATGATATAGCAATTCAAAACAGCTTCTCAACGTATAACTTTGAATTTTCAGAGGTGATTTTATTGATTATACTAATGAGTTATTTACTACTAATAAAAATTCCGTATGTATACAACGCACTAAAGTACGTAGGTACTCATAACTCACTCATAACATAAGTGGAGTAAAAATATGTAGACCTAATTCTTTCAACAAAGTGCCTCTTTTAAGATTTTTATCAAGCTAATGACAACCAGTTACATATCATACACACGAGAAAAACAAATGAAGCTCAAGAAGGCTTTCCTGAAACAAGATTTTATAAAATAAATTTTATTTTATTATAAAAAACAATATATTTTACTTTGGCATATAGGGTGATATATGTAGGTAAGGGAATGCATTGAAAGTACCAAGAAGACCTTGAATAGAAGAAATATAGAAAAATTGTACATTCGTATTTATGACTTTGCATCCAACTTACAGCTGAGGGTCATCCAAGCCAGCGGTCTCACCTCAGCTGATCGGCCTCGCCGTTAAAATTTTACTACCTATGACGTCACTAAGTTTTTTCTGTAAATGATTTACAACCACGCCATAAACTACACAATAACTGTACCGATTGTTCAACAGTTAACCGCAATGTTTAAACCCTTTCTAGGTAGAGCCCGTTATACGATACGTTTCTTCTTAATTTTTTGCTCTAGTTTACTTTATTTTATGACGAATTCCATTTGAGGAAGTCGTTAAGTATTTGTTATGCAATTATATGCAAAAAAGGGTTTGAACTGTACCCAATGTGACAATACATTTTTTGACGCGTTGCAAAGACATTTTGTGTTTGAGCTTACCCAACCAGCAAAGATGTCCTATAACAATAACTTACATCACCAAAAAGCTTTTTAAATGACGTATAACAGTGTCGCGGTGACAAGCTTGTTGTATAATAGCGTTTAATGAGATGATTTTGCTCTATAATCATACACAGCAAATTTGTCCCATAACAAGGTGATGTAAATGTTTATATCACTATTTTATACGGCGTTTATAGAGCAGCTCTTATCCAGATTTTGGTACAGCAATAACAGGACGATATTATCACATAACAGCGCTGGTGGTCTCTTTTTTACAGCAAATTAGTGCAATAAACGATTCTAGGGTAACCTTTATAGTCCCATGCCTATAGAGGCGTAAAAAAATCTACAATAGGACAATTTAGTGTTGTAATGGTTTTCCTTATTACTATTATAGCACTGTGAATCTTCATGGTTGCTGAAACTCCATAATAGAGCAATTAGGTGATATATCCGAGTTTTATATCACTTCTTTGTAACCTAATTGAATTATATTAGTGTTTTTCTGCCCATTATAACGCAGTGGTTTAATAGCTGAGTGGTCAGAGTTATAGGACTGACTTACTGTATAAAAGAGTTAATAATTCTGTTATGTAACAAAAACGGCGTATTAATGTAGTAAAATGCGACACTTACGAGAGATATACGGCCTATAAGAGAGTTTCTTTCACTTTAAAACAACAAAAACCTGCCATATTGTCAGCACCGTCTCGTAAATAATTGAAGGGTTCTATTTAATAATCATGGATTGAATGAATTAAAAAAAATCGCAGCTTCAGTAACGATTGACACCAGACAAATTCAAGGTGAGGCTTCGAATACGGACAATGATTCCGTACAATCTGTTACATCCTATGAACAGAACCAAGTTAACAGCCATCATGTGGTTTGTGATAATTCAGAAGCAGACCATTCAGACACTAGTGTTTTGCTTGACACTTCGGGATCGGAATCTAAAAATCGGAATTTACACTAGAAAGTACAAAATATAACATGTTATGGGTTTTCTATTTACATCAGGGAACCCTACTAATTTAATCCAGTATATGGCATGACAGTTGTCAAAACTACGTTCGTTTGCGGTCGTATAATAGCCACGGAGTTGCTATTTGGCATCCTATACAGCAATTTGGTGTAAAATTAGTTTTTTAATTACTTAAAACTCAATAATTCGAGGGGGGCATGAAAAAAACAGCGTAATTATGCATATAATCTATCAGTAAAATTTCATTCACAAGTCAGTTTATGTATCTAACATAATTAACAGTGTAACAAAAATTAATACTCGACACCACGATGATGGTTCCTATAGTCATTTACTCGTATTATCAATTGGTACACGATTTACCATTTTGTATTATAATTATAGCGTCGCAGTGACTTGTACATCGCAACTTCGTGCTACAAAAGATTTGCGGTTACTCTTAAAACACAACTTCGCGCTGTAACAGCATCGCGGTTCCTTTTATATCACTATTTCGCTCTATAACAGCATCGCGATTCTATAAGTGTACTCTTCTATAGGTCCAATTGGCATCTGAGTTGCTGCTACAGCAACACAATACCATCAAATGGCTTTATAAATGCGCCACTTTGGGGTTTATACAACGTTCTTATCACCCTTATAGAACTACCAGTTAGCACCTCTGAAACGTTCTTATCCCTTCTATAGAGCAACGATTTGTTGGTTGGGTACATCTTGAACATTTGTAAGTTTTTATTAACAATAAAAATTTGCATAGTCTGGCGTTCTAAAATAACACGAAAAGAATAAAATCATTGCTGTCTTGTACAATAGAGAAAGTACCTAAGTAAAGATAACTATTACAATCGAATACGAAATATAATATTTTGTAGGTCTACAACAACATCCTATCTTTCAAGTCATAATACATAATACTATCAGTACTATATCAAATATAATAATAAGTCATAACTTGTAACAAGGAGATATAAAAACACACAGGAAGGGAACGAATCTCATAGGGAATGCTTGTTCGTAATTGGCCATAAAATGAGAGAACAGCAAGAAAATTGATTCAATACAAGCAACGATCGGTTAAAAGAAATGTTTCCTCCTTATTTATAAATAATGTTTAATATTTTGTGAGAAAATAATGGTAAAAACTCAATTATTTCATGCACATAAAAGTAGTAAATCTGGTCAATCTGCTCCTGTTAGGAAATTTAGTTAAAATCTCAATAGAAAACCTCGTATTCATAATACCTATGTGATAATTTACATAATATAAATACCTACATTTATATGACGTATAACTAGAACGTAGTACGAAAGACCCAGATTACTTAATTGAACTCGAACTGAATTGTTTTCCATTACATGCTCGTAGTGGTTTTCAGTATATTTTTGTAGTGCCCTAAAAATATGCGTAGAGTAGAGAGCGCATAAATCACGAACTCGTTAAGATTTATGGACTTGCCCAAACGCATCGATTGGAGATCTAATTTTGGTATTGTGCTGGGTGGGATACGAAGCGGTATTTAAAAATAAAACTAATTCTCTGAAATAGTTTAGTAAATAAGCGCCTTACTGTAGTAGTTATGTACCTAAATAGCTTTTACCTAAGTATATCCATCGAAGTTCTTAAGCAATACGTATAGTTATAATTATCATGGAATATATACACAACAAAAGAAGTCATTCAGATATCTAAGCATTTCTCAGACATAGAATTGTAAAGAAATTTAAAGCCAGCACTACCCATAATCCTAGATAACTTCTCGCGACTTAACAATAAACTGAAAATATTAAATACAAGTGCACTCTCGAGTGTATTAACTTTCACCGCTTTCGCTTATGCAATAAAACCTCAACGTAATCGACTTCAAGGGCTTTAAGCGGCCATGACCCGACGCTATACATCCACTATACATATGCTACAGATATCTTATGACAGTTTGTTCAACTCAGTACTTGACTCGATTGGATGATTGAAATGGACATATTAACTGTTCCAGATTAATTTGAGGTGGGAGTTGACATATTCGATAAAGCTGACAAGTACCTACTAAAACACAGAGATAATATTTTATTTGGCGAGTGTGAACAGAATTTCAATACCTAGTCAATTTTTCTTTTGATTGCATTGGTAAGGATTACATTTTTAAAACAAAATATTATTAACGAAATTTAAATAGGTAGAGCTACGTTGATATTAATGCTCTTTCGTGCATTAAGTACTTTATAAATTTAATTAACGGTATATGAATATATATGTACATACGTGATATCTTTTTTTATTTCCTTTTAATATATTTAATACATTGACAGATTTCAGTAGCGAAAGGAAAGGGTCGCCATTATGGAACGTAGTCCCCGGAAATTCGGCTCATTTAACCTGGATTAAACTTCAGTTCTGGCTCACGACTGGAATTCAATGTTAATGAATATTATTTATGAGTGTTACTCAGCCAAATTATTATTTATTATAAGCAACGGACTATATTTTACTTCTATCTTTAAATGCTATACCTATTCGTAGTATATAAAACGAGAACGGGATTTTGGAAGCTTTTTTAATATTGAAAACTTGAGCTTTATGTAAGATATTTCTGTATTTTTCGAAAGTAGGAGAAATTGAAACAAGAACCGCTGTAGAGATCAATACACTTCTCAGATTTTAGTACCGAATAAATTCTATCAATAAACTTTATAGATACGGAACATGAATTTGTTTTTCCTTTCAAGCCTCTTGTACAGAGTTGCGTAAAGTTTTCTTATATAAGTATTTTCTTTTACCGCCAAAGTTAGGAGTGGAACGCAAAAACATTGGATTAAAAATATGATTGCGTAGCTCCCTTTGGGTGTATGAAGAGTTTATACATGATAATAATAATGATGTACCTACTAGGGCTAACAACAACTACAATATATGTAATAATTTTGATATGTACATTCGTTTATAAATGCCAACTTCCCATTTAAATACGTAATTAAATGTTGGTGAAAACAATGAGATTCTTATATAAAGTTTAAATTAAATTCGAATATTAACACTACATAGTATAAAACATTAAAGTCGCTTTCACTGTCCCTATGTCCCTATGTCCCTTTGTACGCTTAAATCTTTGAAACTACGCAACGGATTTTGATGCGGTTTTTTTTTTTAATAGATAGAGTGATTCAAGAGGAAGGTTTATATGTATAACAACATCCATTAAATAGTGGAGAAGTACCTACTGTTATTTTTGAGGTTTCTAATGTGATGTCGTAAAAAATTACATTTTTTCCGCTTACATTGCAAACGCAGGCTGAACCCTTTGAGTTTTATCAAAATAATGTACTAAGTATTATACACATTGAAAAGGTCTACAGAAAAATCCGCGATGGTATATGTCTATCTCTTATGGATAACCCACAATAACTTTTGTTTGTCCTTTACTTTTTACGACAAATAATAGCTAATTTTCGAAGCGATTTTAACCAATACAGCATTAATCCTTAACCAATCAAATACCTTGAATACATTGTTCATTTAATATAGATCTATATGGCCCTTTACATCGTATGATTTAAGTGAATATTTTCGAAGATATTACAGATTTAAAAATTGCGGGACGTACCGTTTGTGGCGGTACCGGCCGGCCGCCCGGCTATACAGGGTGTCCCACTATCGGTATACTAAGCGCGAAGGGATTTGTAGTTTAGCATACACTGATCACATAAAAAATACTTTAAAAAAATTACGTTAAATTTTTTTTGCTACTGCTTTCCTTAAAATCCATGTTTTCTTCTCTAACTTCGTGCAGGCGGCATATAGGCCTACCGCCTCGCTAATGTGAGCATTTTGTCTATGAAAACATAATTTTAAAAGATAGCTCACGTGCGGGTGACAAAGTTAGGCGGGTTGCTTATTAGGGGTGTACACATAGAGTTTTAAGAATTCATCTATTTGAAATAAAATGCGTTTGGAATTTTTTAAGTATTTTTTTACGTACTCAAACTATAACCTCCTTTGAGCTTAGTATACCAACAGTGGGACACCCGGTATATTTTATACCCGTGCGAAGCCGGAGCGGGCCGCTAGTATTATATAAAAGGTTAAAGTATCTATTTACATACAATTTTGCGAATATTTACATCTATGAAAAGATAAAACTTAAAAATAACCTAAGTATATAGGCATCTACCTAACTATTCAACAGAAAATTCAAAAGATATGATTATCTATAATTATTTAAATTCTAAAAATATTTCATACGTTTACAGCCATATATTCAAAAATAAATACAATAATAATTCCCCTTGATTTATTGTTGTATTTGTAAATAAGTATATAAAATAATTAGAATTGAGTGGGTACTAATAAACCTGATTGATTTACAATCCAATTGCAGCGCGTCCTCGCTTCAGTATTAACACGAAAGTATTCGATAAAACATACCATGATCTATATAGCTCAATTACTGAGGTCTTACGAAAAGTAAACACGTCGTAAATTACGCTTCACACAAACAGAGTTAATGAGTTCGTGCCAACATCACAATCGTGTGTGAAGAGCCCTTGTAACCAATAAGGGCTGATCGACCGCTTGTCCCGATTGTTTGTACATGGATTGCTATGAGCTTTATTTGCTCTAAACTTGAGTGCTTTCGCCCCATTTTATGTATAACATATTCAACTATTTTAATTATTAAAAAAGTGTTAAACTCTTACACCGATTCAACAACACTGATTAAGCCAACAAAGCACCGGGCGGTGGAAGAATATAAAGCGATTGTGTTAAAACGAATACTTAAGCGTGAGAGATAATATGACAGTCCGTTTATCAGAAAACATTCCACACGTAATATTGGGTGTATAAATTCGTCCGTAAAACTGATTCTTTGTCTATTCTTGGAAACTTTCGAGACATATTATCATGTTTGTTGAAAGACAAACTAAATGAGTTGCCAGAGAACGTGGCCGTCTCGTGCGGAACTTTTAAATATTTGTCTAAATCCCCGGTTTATACGATCAGGTAGAAGTAAGGTCACGTTATCTCGGTTCAACGATTTTACCTATCTTTAAGAATATCAGTCGGAGAAATAGAAGGCGGGAGTGAAGAAGGTGTGAGACAGTGTTTACTGTGCTCTAGGGAGGCGAGTGTAGGAATGAAATTGGCGAATGTTTTGGGAATGTGAGGTATATGTGTTCGCGGATAAGACCCGGGTCTCATTCTGAATAAAATGTACTGCACACGAGTAAAGATTTTTGTATAAATGTTATTTATTAAACCTGTTTACATATAATATATTTATTTGTATAACCCATACCTATGCAAAAAATCTTTCGCAGGATTATCTCTGTAACATTAGTACTTTGTATTTATGTACATTGTTTTATATACTAAATATAAAATAAACTTAATTGACTGTGTACAAAATTGTGTGTTGAATTAAACAATCACATTATTCAGTATTCGCGTAACGTGACATCTCATATATTGTCGTTTTCGAGAGAATTTCCCATGTCGACGAAAATATCACAACAAAGTTGCTGTTTTCAAAGTATGGAGGAAAATTACGCAAAACATTACCGGCGTGTTTGTCGGGACTTGGTGTAATTTGCTATGTACGTTTAGAATGAGCATGAAAACACCATGAAATCGTTGTCAACAAAGGGAATAAAATTCGAGAAATGAATTCGTAGTAAGTTCGCTGTATCGTCATAACTCATAG
This sequence comes from Colias philodice, assembly GCF_061535455.1. Taxonomy (NCBI): domain Eukaryota; kingdom Metazoa; phylum Arthropoda; class Insecta; order Lepidoptera; family Pieridae; genus Colias; species Colias philodice. The sequence continues at coordinate 4,996,878 of NC_143090.1, forward strand.
GTATCATTGTGTTGTACGCTACATTGTTTTTGTAAATTAAACAATTACGTTTCGCGCATTCCCCAAGAGTCGTCGGAATTATGTTTAGCTACCTATGTTATGATTCTCTATATTTTAACCTTATCTTACCTTTAGAGGTGATTTACTACAATCATTCCAAAATAAACATTCGTATTTACAATAGGTACTTATGTGGGAGTATAATATTATACAAGCAAAACTCCAAAAGAATGTCAATAAAAATGCGATTACGTCTTCTTTAATATTTCAATATATCTAGCAGATAAGATTAAAATATTCTCTCCTTCTGAACACGAAATACGTCCCATGTCCGAAGCTTACTTCAAATTACAAGCTCGCAGGCAGCTATCAAATTGTACACTACGCAGTACGGTTCATTTCCTTTTTGTTGCGTAGAGAGCGTTCATTTACATAAATTTACCTATTGTTATTCTCCGGGTCGGCTGCCATCTCCGGGAATGACATCTGAAACTTATTCCTATACAAGAGGAAATTTGATTCGTCGATACGGCAGGAGGCAGGAGGCAGTATCGAAAATGAGTTAAATAACAAACCTATTCTGTTGCCTTTGTTTTCTCGGGAAATATCTGGATCGGTGAACAATATTGATGGGATGATTGTTGCTAGGGTTCCGGGATTTTAGTAGCGGATATTTTTAAGGAAAACTTATCCTAATATTTTTGTTTTCTTTTTTGCTTTTTTTTACTTCACTTCTTTATTCATGAGACATTTCGTGACTTAACATCCTAACAATGATTAGAATTACAACCGAATATACTTTGGGGAAAACACCACAGAGTTAATGAAACACATTTGTATGTGACGGACTTCAGTAGGTTTCCTCCAAAGCATAGTAATCGTATTCTACGTATAGGTAATATACTTAAACAGATAACAGAATATTCGTAAGTCAATTGATTCGTTGAAACAGTCGTAATGTGTACAACGCAATGATAATTTTAAACTGGCATCGTTCTTGCATTAGCATAATTGTATTGAAACTGTGTAGGTATTTGGTTAGATTGGCATTTAATTAAAAGAGGAGGTCCTTCATATGTATTATTAAAAATTTAATAGAAATAACGTTTTGTTTATGAAATAAGAGCAGTTGCTATGTCCATACGTAGTAAGGCCGAGACTTTCATTCCAGAAACGGCCGCCCGTAGCATTTGCCCCGTGAGGTGGCCATTTGCCTTGAGTTCTCTCAAATACTTCTCCGCCTCCGTTTCGAATAAACTGGATACAGTTTTCAGCTATAGCCGAGAACAGCATTTTAGCCCGCGTCGTAAAGCGGAGGATCTAAGACAGCTATACCAAGAGACTGAGCGACATCTGTATTCAAATTTTTGCGTCTGGAAGATTGTGGAATGTCATACAATTTACATAACTAAAATGAAATTTAAATTGAACCTTTGCTATGTAAAAAATTTAAATCAAGTAAATTTAAAGGAAAATGACGCATAGCAAGTCCAAGTTTGTACAGATACCTATGTATAAACGAATATCGATTTTCAAGAAAGTCTGGATTATCCATGAATAATTCAGTAGAGTTTATACGAATTCATTTATACATATTATGTTTCTGTAATTGCATTTGCTTTCAACTTGCCGGCTTATTAACAAATTACAAAGTAAGTGGAAAACCGCTAAGCGTGCGATTAAAAATAATAACGAAGGTATAAATTTATTCAAAAGGGTTGGAATTATTAAACAATAACAGTTAAAACTGGATCTATTAACAGCTATATCTGAAGGCTACGCTTAATAAATTCTCGTTTTCCGTATACTAAAAAAACATTTTAAAAATTATTTTAATATTATACGGTATAAAATGTAACCACTACTGTTTAATTATGTTAACTACTTCATTAATTGTAAATTGGTTATACGTTGTAGTAGATCGTAGATAGCATCATCGGGCACTTAATTTTTATACTTACTCAAATACTTTCAACACATTTTTATCTACACCAGCGCGTAAAATGTCTACAAAATAGACGGGACATTTTCATGGCGAAATCTCGCAGCAAATGTATTTTTCCATGGACAAATCCCGTCACTTTTCGACCTAAAGCATTGCGAATAGAGGCGTAAAACAACGAACAACCATTCATTTGGGGCTCTTCAAGTTACGTCAGCGGCTTATGAATAAAGAGGGATCGCTGGAAAAATAAGAGAGATATTCAAAAGGAAAAAGTTTGAACGAGGAATGAGGTCTACTAAATGTTGTATTATCGTGTACCGACCACTGAAAGAATTTTATGAACTTCATTACATAAATTCTAACGATAGATAGATAACTATTATTTAAAAATTACGAAATTGATACAAAATAAATCACCTAGTGTACATAACAACAGAAGAATGTACGTAGGTACCTATTTAAAATTTTATTTCTGAAATATATAAGAAATAAATAAAATGTAACATAACCGTGACTAAAAAGCATTCCAACTTAGAACCGTTAAATGCCTAAAAAGCACAATAGTCGCATGTTTTACATCAACTAATTTCCACTTTAACCCATAGCGACCTTTACGCGTAACTCCGACGTCGAAGATTAATATTCGGTTGGTTATAAATAAGTAATTTCCGTGCAGCTAATGAGCGATTCTCACGAAGAGCCAATATGGAGCGGATGACTTTATAATTATTTTCCTCATGAGGCGCAGTGATTTGTTCCAGTACATTAACGATGGACGAGTGGAGGCAAATCCCAGGCAACGAGATATCCGGCTCAGCGTGAAATCGTGAAATTACCGGGACGCGACAGCTAAGCCCAGGCGTAGATACCTACGTAGGAGGTTAATAAATTTGTATTTTTTGGTTCTTCATTCAGTTTAGCGGATGATTTTAATTTTTATACAAGTCAAATCATTAAGGTAGGCATATCAAAATAATGATAGATAATGTTTTTTTTTATTTAGGTGGTTCATACCTATCTACTGCATACCTAATATCTGGTACATACACCCTTATAATACCTACTTATATTATGCTCAAATAAGTATATTAAATAAAAGTTCAAATAATAAACAAAAGTAGAAATTTAATAGCGTTCATACCTCGTGTAAACATTCTTGAAACCTATTTAATCATGAGTCTTCAGTCTTGTAAGATATAAACATAGTCGACAATGATCTGCCACCACTTAGCAAATGCCACAATCCAGTTTACTTTCGCTGAGAACATAAACTGTATCGTGATGCTGGCTTTCACGCTCCCGGGAAATTTCGTGCTTCGGATAAAGAAAATGTCTTAAACAACGTCACATTATCCACTGGAGATCTTTTTCTTATATTTTAGAGCGAACTTTACGCTGATGAATCGATTTCGTCTTATAACGGCCGTGTAAAAAGGGCACTGATAAGGGAATGATAACAGCGCTTACTTAATAAGATACAGCGACCGTTTCTTGAAGCTTCGTACACTTCATTAACAATATTATAATTTACCTACCTGATATATTACGTACCTAGTTTAGAAGCGTTTATATAAGTAGCGGTTTTAGCTGGAAAAAAAAAACTACGTAGGTAGTCTACGTAGGCACCTAGGTACTCCAAAAAGATCAATTGCGTTAATATTAAATATTTTTCAGTTCATGATGAATACACAAAGTTCTATATAATAATAATTAAAGCCCTTCACCTGTCTCATGCCTACGTGCTTGCATATTTAATAATACAATATCCTTGTAATATAGCCTCTAGGCAAGTACCTACCTACGTAGCTGATCTTCGTATAATCGTAGTCAGAAAATACAAAGCAGCGCCGGCTTATCAAAATTCAATATCTTTATCTACCCTGGATAAGGACATACCCATAACTAAGCTCGATTCAACATTGTTGCGACTCAACATCCAAACAAATTGCTTGAAAACGTTATAAAAACTTGGAACAAACATTGCAATTTCAACTTTGTTTCTTAATCAAAAAGCCGTCTATTAATTATTGGTAAATCTTTTAATTAAAGGAAAGAAGGTTGAATTCAAGCTCCTAAGTAGGTACCTACGCTTTTAACTTGGCCACTTTTACATTGTATAGCGAAGTGAATTTTAATACCAACTAAGAAATAACACGAACTTCCCACTCGTTTATATTAAAATTAAGCATATTAGCAGCAATTAATGAATGCATTTAATTATTGTCATCAACTTTTCGCATATTATCTACATTCACCTACCGCATTGAATGCTATTATAACGCTCAGATCAACAGTTACGCAGAAATTGTTGTAGTTATAAACATTTATTTTATTCGAATTATTGACTAATTACAAATCTTAGTCAACATGTTGGCCTTTAAGTATTGAATCTTTAATGATAACGTAATGCATAGTAAAATTGGTCTCAAATTTAATAATTTATTGATCAATAAATCTTTACAAGTTCTGATCAAACCTCAAACAAATTTATTCATATTATTGATTCATAGGAAAATAATATTGAATGTCAATGTTACTACAATAGAAGAATTCCAAAAACTCATTTTATAAGTGACATGCGTGTAATATAAATCAAGCGTGCCGCGCATGCGCCGCCCCGGTCCAGCCCGTTTCCAAAATGGCCGACCTATAACGCTCAGCTGATCGGACCCTTATTCCCTTTTTTTGCATTCCAACAATTTTGTTACCCGTACTATTAATCTTTTGATATGATCACCTTTGAGCCGTTTGATCTATTCTTCGAAGATTAGTCACTTTTAGCAAAACCTACAAAATTAGAAAAAAAGATTTAAATAAAAATAATGGTACCTACTCACCTACATACTAAATCTAGAACACCTACCTAATAGAAAATAATATATTTAACTGACTCTATCAACCATTTAAATAATTAATTAAAAAAAATATTATGATTATAAATTAATAGCTCTATTAAAAACATTAAATCTCTACAGTGTAGAAAAAAGTTCTAATCTCGGAAATTTTTCTGATGTGGATTTTTTAAAATTAAGTAAATATTCGTTAATTGCATAAAATGGCCCTGAAAATAATAAATGAAAAGGATTAAGTAATAGGAACAATTTGCGAATAAAAAAAATACTTGATTTTTTTTTGCTTGAACAAACATGAAAAATTAAGGAACCCTTGGAGCGCGATTGTAATTTTCATAACGGATGAATTCATATTTTTTTAAAGAATTGTATAGATTTATAACATTAATATTGCATAATTCATACACTCTACAAAGTGTTACAGTAATATACTTAGTTATAATAAGAAGCATGAAATATGAAGACGAATAATAATATCAGGTTCAAAATGGAGTCCTTAGCCGGCTCCTACAAGATACTTACTTGAATTTAATAACTCTTTAATCTCTTCGAAGGATAATATTTGACTTGACTCACTACGTACAAGTTGGCTTGTTCCATCTTTACGATATTAGGTTAAGTTTGCTCCGAAAGGATTAAGGCGGCTTTTAATACAGTGCTCGCGGGCCAAAATAAATTTAACATTTTCAGGAGCTTACGAGGAAAAACTTGTGACGCACGGACGGTTAAATCTTAAGCTTTTGGAATTTTTGATGAGTTTCTGCGGATTGAGAGAAAATGTATATTTTAAAATACTTCTTTATACAGAGTGATACATGCCAAACCTCTAACACTATTAAATAATCAAGAAGAATGAAAATAAAAATAAAATTTTATTTAACAGTTTTAAATTTGTTTGTGAATTTCAATGTGACTGTACCTACTCGACAATGTTGCTTAATTAGCGCAAACGAATAAATTCTGGTTGATATATCAGACGGCGGATTGCATTAAGCCCGCAGACTGGCATACAGCTGATATTTACATTCAGTGCATTCAGTCTCGCTCAGTCGGTATGGCAGTCTGGTAGTACTACGAAAGCAAAACTTTATTTAATAATTTAATAATATGTATGCGGAGTCGCACATTTTCTACGCACCTGTAGGCATAAAACCCTCGCGTTGATAATAATTGGAACGAATCTCAATATTTTATTTTCCACGTCAATTTTATTTTATTTCTCCCAAAGCGTTGCGTCTGAAACTCAATGGTTGGTAATTGTAGGCTGCAAAGGGTTCACTTTGGGGAATAATTGTATAAATACAGAGGCTCTGGGAGAGCTTAATGTAAGGTTATGTTGGGCTGCCATCGTTTCGCTCCGTCCCCGTTACGCTTAGGTAATGCTGGACCAAGGACGAAAATTATCTCCGAAACGAGTTTCGTAAAAGCGACGATGGGAACTAATGAGGCTATGGATCCCTCAGCGTATTTTGCGAATACAGCCAGTGACACTTTAATTTTGTCGGCAGGGCTACAATTAATTTTATAGTTACGATGGCCATGTTTTGCAATAATGTTTGGGTTAGCTTAAGCGTTTTGCGTAGGACTAATGAGTACTTTAGGAAATATCAACCGATACGGATAAATTATAATTGTATAATTTGGAAGCCAAATTAGTTTTGCCCACTTACCTCACGCGCTTGGAGATTGCTCGAAGATCCGGTACACTGCACCACACTGAATAATTTAAAATAATGAAAAGCCCGGACAACGGGGCGTTCCCCTTTAAAAATGCACTGCACTCAAGTTTTAGTACGGCCGTGCAGGTTGGTCGGACTGAACTCCTTGCGAAGTAACTGTCGTAAAGAAGGTGGTGCCATCAGTGATATTTGGAAGCAAGTTCGAGACGAGACGGTTAACGAAGAACACTAAAATTGAACAACTTCCCGTATGAACTGAGAAATTTCCAACATATTACAAACGTAAACTGAAATCCTTCGTATCAAATTGATTCTCTCACATTTTTGTCCAAGGTTATTTCAACATTGTATTTCTTCATTTTAAATTGATTTTATTACACTACCTGATAGGTAATTGTTTAACCTATTATTGGTTTTAATAAAATGTGTAAATATACCTAATTAAAAATTTCTAATGGGTAGGTAGGTACACTACTTTTACGGAATGGTTTGGTCTGTAAATTAGTACCTAGGTATTAATGCAGATATTCTTATTTAATACATAATATATACGTAGAATTGCGCTCACAATGTTTCAGTTTCAGAGAAATAGCAAAAACATGGCTAATATATTCTAATTAGAAACATAACAAAACCTCCCCCACAAGCGATGGGTTGTTAAGTACGGTTTAAAAAAGTCAACGTCACTTCTCCAAATTTAATACCGAAAAAGATTCCCCGATGAAGGGATTATTACAAAGAGTCATTTGAATAATTCTATCATAGATATAAACTACAAAGTTTTTACATTCAACGTGAATACTTATGATGTTACATAAAAGAACTTACTCATAACAAAAAAAAACTTTTGATCTCTTTATTATCATAAGTTCTGAGTAATACTTATTCATTTTCATATTTTTATGGAGAGGTCAAACATATACAGAAGTAGATTTATTTTATAGATTCAAATAAATACTTTACTCTGTGAAACTAAATCCGAGCTTTTAGACGTGCACTTTAAATTATTATTTCTGAAGTTTATTTCAGTTTATTGTAGAAATGGACATTTAATAGTAAAAAGCGTAAGAATTGACATATATATTATATAATTGTAAGTGAAAAAGGGTACATAATAGTTGACATATATAATTATTATAAAAATAATATTTATGTATAATTGACATTCTCTTGTTAATTTTTGCATGCCAATCAATTGGCGATTTGTGCTGAACAATGAATTATGCAACATCTGTAAATCTACCACATTTCTTGCAAAAATAAATCATTTCATTTCATTTCATTTCATTTACAAAGACTATAGTATATATTTTATGTTACTGATAGATCCTCAGTTAAATGAAAAATATAAAAATATTAATTAAATTATCCCATTGAAACAAAATTTATTATATTTTTAGACAAAAATTTATAATCTTATTTCGAAGTTCCTACATCTGTTCGGAACTCAATTAGGTTTTACGAGTCGCGGTATCCTAGATAGGACCAGAGATATGGGAGTGACGTATTTTGTGATTTTACTACTTCTGTAATCAGTTTCCGATAGAATATCACATTCACGAAGTAGATTATAATAATCTGATCAATGGATATATTTAATAACGTTAGGAAAAGATGTTTTTTTTTTGGTAAGTAGGTATAGGTATATAAGTCTGTACATAATATAACGCCGTATAAAATCGTGTCACATACAATTTAACCAATACCGCAAAAGGCATTAACGACATCTCATTAAGCATAATGATAATGCAAAGTGACTGCAAATTGAGTGCAGTTATTTGGGGATGAAGTTATTTTTGCATAATCAACTTGAACAGCATTTTAGATGCAAATGTGTACCGCTTGCTCCGCAAATGATATGAATTTTAAGAAACGACATCCCGAGAGTATATTCTGCATTTATTTAAAATATTAAATGCTGGGGACGATATTTTTATTATTTGTTTATAAGGAAACTTAAATGTATTTTATAAGGTGGGGTAGTACCACCACACACAGTAGTAGAGCTACCTTAAGTGTAGGTCAAATAATTCCATGTACGACATGTTTTGCACAATGTATAGGAAAGTATTTAAAAATGAAACTTCTTTCGCCATTGAATGTTATGCAATACCTAATTCAATGAATTTTATCTAATAAAATTATATAAAACTAATGGAACTGGTCACAAAACCCGTCAGAAAACATCGAATAGTGACTCAATAATATAAACATACACAACTGTCAAAGATACGAATAAGAATGTCAATTTTATAAGAACCTTTGGCCCTTCCACTCGTAAAGTACCATTAATTATGTCACGACACTCGAGTAGGAATACTCAATATTCTACATAATATGAACAAGTGAATTTATAATATAACATAGTCTTTTAAATGATTCATGAGATGGTTATTGACGTGGGAAAACGGTTTACGGCTGGATTATGACCCTGTTGAAAAAACATCGTCGAGCCTCGTGTAATCCCAAGGGACGCGGCTACTCGCAAAAATTTCAGGTCTATGGACCTCATATTCGAGTGAATAAGGGCGAAAACATCAAATATGTAGTATAGAGGAAGATAAGGAAGGAATTGAGTTTGTGAATTGCGTCATTTCTGTTGCCTTTTTTATTAAAAAAGACAATAGACACAGCGTAGATTTATGGAAAACATGTTTTCGTCTCCTTTACGTTTTATTCGAGATTCACGTGATATCAAATAAGGTAACTTAAAGCTGGCAGGCGTCGACAGCCAATGATATACGCTGAGCAAACGCGTGCTGACTTACAACTATTGGTTCGTACGTTGTGTGCGTGGTGCAAGCTTAAATAATGTGAAGACATAAAAATAAATGTGTTATGTATCAGAACTTGATAGTTACTTATAATGAATGGAAAATATGAAAAGTAAATAATTATGATGCAAAATTTAAACAAGTTTTCTTATTTGGTTTTTAACATTCTAATTTTCATGATAAAATCAAGCAATCCCAATTCTCAACAATTAAGATTCAATTAAGCAATTAATAAACAAAACTAAAGTAATATTATATGCATGAACATTACTTTAACACATTCAATAGATTTCCAATAAAAGCTCCTTTACCAAAGCTTTTTATTTGTGAATACTTAGTTATGATTCTCTGTATTAAAACACCTAACAATACAAAATTCATTTGACTGTTCTCAAACAATTACAAGCAAAAATATATATTCGCCATCAGCTTGTTAATTGAGCTCAAATAATACCTACGCGGGATCCTTCTCATACGTGGAACTTTTACGTAAGCTACTGCATTATCTACGCACGGAGAAAATTTATTTCGGAATCCCTGATATGATCCTATAAGGCTCAATGGTGATGAAAATAATAATGAGATAATATTATCGCTGCTTCAGTTATAAATCTGATGAAATATAATGATGAAGTATAAAACTTCGATTGAGAGATTAAATCCTTCTTATTGTATCAACTATCTGATCGACTTTTTCTTTTGTGGTTACCCGCCTAGTGTAGTCGAAACCTTATGGTATAGTCTATAGATCGTATTTCAAAAATGTTTCGTATAATAAAAATAATTTAGTATACAATTTAATCCGATAAGGTTTCAATGTATTTTTTATTGAAAACTTGTATGGTATTCGTATTAAAAATGATATTTTCAGGGCTAATACATACAAAAATAAATATTGGAATAATAAAAGCTACAAAGTTTCAATAATACTTTTTATGAAAAACTTGTATATAAATAATTTAGTTAAGTGAAGGGATGGTATAATACGAGAGTGCGTCACGGAGGTGACCGACGTGGTAGGTACAGTCTACAGACGGATAGCGTCGCCGCCACCAATCTAAATAATTGACGGGCTGCGATGCCCGCTCACTCCGTTACTTCTTAGCGAGAACAAGAAATGAATGGAGTCGCTGGATTGGTTTTATTTATTTTTGCTTAAGCTAATTGAATGTTATTGGCACTAACATTGGTGTATATTTTTTTTTATAAAAGCCATGAATTTAAGGCATATTTTTTTATAAAACCTATGACTTTAAGGCATACACGGTATTGTACAAGTCTCGTATTATTACATGTAGATGTATATACAAAATAGGAAAATAATATACCTATAAACTTATCAAATTTTCTTTTCGTGGCTACTTTTGTATAGAAATTAATTATGTTTACAAAGCATAAATTTATCTACCTACCAAGTAAGTTATTACATTTTAACGACTCTATGCCTTTCATTTTATATATATAAAAGTAAAGGGTAGAAGCAAGAAGTAAAAAGGCGAAAAAAAAGTATTATTAGTCTCTTACCGAAATGGAATTGGATCATTTGCGGGGAAACTTTCAGAGAAAATTCGCTTGCATCTCACTACGCTTTACTTAACTCAGCTCACCATCATACTTTTACCTTATTTTAGACAATTTCACAGAATGGAATAAAATAATATTCCATACAGCGTAGCTAGGTACTCTGCTGTATTTTCGCTTACTTTCTCAGAATACAAGGTTATTACTGAGCTGGAACACTCGCACAATATTCGTTGGAAGCTAAATAAGTTGTTTTCAGCATTTCTGCTAACAAAGAATATACTAGTCATAAAGTAAAAATGTTTTCGTAGATGTTATATATTTAATTTATAACTAAATTAAGCGTTGCAGGTTGTATCTAAGCTATTACCGAATTCACATTATGACCGATACCAATTTGCTTTTCCCATTCAACTTGTATCGAATGGGGGTGTAAATAATTAAACTGATCGCTTCGGCTGTCAAATTTGGTTGCTATTAAGTCTTTATATATTTTATATTTTCTTTGAGGCCGCCGCCAATAAGGACGAAGCAATGCTAAGAAAGATGGGGTCAGGCTTCATTGTAAAGCTATTTTGGGGGGAAAAGTTACGAGCGCGACAGGTGCGATGCCGAATTAACTTCTAATATACTCGTCGCTTTTTCTACGAAACCCACCGCTTAATGAGTCTCTGGGATCAGAGTAATGAAACCGCGATTTACCTCGTAGTTTATTTGACTCTGACCTGTCTCGCCTTAATCAACTGAGATATTCGACCAATGGCATCTTAATCTCCCCTTATTAACATATTCGCCTACGAATCCAACCAACCTGCTCAGTCGATAACCGCATACCTGTAACAAAATTAATTCAATTAAATCTTTCGAAACAAGAGTTTTAAAGCAAAGAATGAAAACTGATTATTCGATTAGTCGACTCGGTTTCGAAATCCGTTGGATATCAGATGTTAGGGCATTGAACTCGGATTGTGTAGCGATTCAATTGCATTCGATAAAATGAAAATATGTGACATAAAGTGTGAAAAGAACCTCTAAGGGACATTGATGGAGTGTTCAGTCACTCGCCTTCGGATATAAAGAGTGTTTCATTCAATCAAGTAAGCGGATACGATGCTCAGTCACTGACCCTTACAAATACATGATCGTACAAATTTGGTATAAGAATTGTATTAAGAATTTATATGCATAGTAGCATATGGTAATCAAAACAACTTCCTACTATATGAATTTATGTAGGCATTTATTCTGATCATACAGACAATGGCTTGAGTATTTCGGACAATGAAAACATTAGTTTTGATTATAGTTCAATGTTCAGTTAATAAGAACGTAATAATATGAAGAATGACAAATTATAATTTTGTATGCATGATAAATAATTATAATAATTTATTATGTGTGCATACACAAAACGCCGGAAATGTTTGAAGTTGTATCGACTCTACAATTATTTTATTGCAAAGAACTGAATCATTTTAAAGTTAAATAGATAATATTTAGTCGAAGGCTATGTAGATCGATCGTCCCAGGGGGTTGTTTCTGTACAATAGCTATAATAAAAACTAATTGAAACGCGCTAGAATGTCATCGTAACGATAAAATTACAATTCGCCGAGGCGCCAGATGCACGCCGCTTTATTGCAGAGGCGCAAATTGAAACCGCCACCGATACTGACAATTGTTAAAAAGTTATTGTTTTCCTATTATGCTCTGAGGAAAATTTACAGAAAACGTCGTTACAATACCATCGAACGATAAAAATGTATGTTGAAATAAAGAAATGAAAAAGTACGATCAAAATTTTCTGAAGCAAACTTTACATGCGTGAGTTCTTCTAAACGTTTCAGGACGCAGTAATTTAAAAGTAGTAAACTGAATTCAATCAAAACATATCGTATAAGCTACACATTCTCTGAAGACAACGGAATTCGTGATATTTTTAGCTACATAGTTTCTTTTCGTCGGCGTGGTGTCCGCCTCGTTGCAACAAAGTATCTATTGATTGGACGAGCGGGCGGGAGGGAATACGATGCCAACGTAGCACGGTCTATTTTCGAATCTCCGACCAAATTGCCTCTATCACACAGATTACGGACCGGTTCAGTGTCTTAATATTTCGTTCGACATAACAACCGGACGGGACGGTATTATCGGATAGTAATTAGGACCAATCTTGCAAAATTACTTACAGGCGGTTAGTTGAAAAAATAAACTCGGCGCGCTAAGTGACTAACGCTTGAAACAACATTGTAAAGCCGATCGTTATTTGCAAGCTGACGTACAATTATTGCGATATGTAAATAACCATTTTAAAAATTTAATTCACTTTTCATTTCGACTTCAAGCCTATTTCGTAGATAGATATGCTTGGTGATAATTTTATGGGTAGATTATGCTGCAAGTAGATATGTCATACCGTTGTTATAACATTCCCAAATGAAAGTAACAAAGAAAACATCACGTTTGTAAATGTTTATGTATATTACTAACGTCTAGTACAATGTTACCTACGCATTTACCTTCATATTAAGATAGAGCTATAAAACATGCGACAGTTTGGTAATATTTATATGGATACGACTCGATTTTCTGATGAATGATATTCTTTTAAATGTTATATTCCTACCCGGCTTTGTGTCATAGACACTAATATAATGTTTTTTATAGATAAGTATATCCAAAACATATATACCTAAGGATCACTCTACTTACAATAAAATTCAACAAAGAAACAGTTAACTTTAAATGTGAATGGTATATATAAGTAAGTTGTTTATTCTTAGATATCGAAAAGATTTAAAAGTATAATACGTACAAATATAGAAAAATTATGTTTTAAACAAACCCATTAAAGTCCACGTGGGCTATAGTTTACATTAAATTTTATCTCTACGCCTAGATATATAGGTAATTTCATAAGTTATGATTGGACTAATAACTATATAATATGTTTCGTAATTTAATAAAGATAGGTAAAATATTTTCATATTCATCTTCTATCTACAGACTTTGCATTGAGAATACGACTATAATATTTCGTCTGTACCGTATCCATGCTATTTACATTGATTAAATTTTAGTACAGGATCGCTTATTTATATAAACATATCTACGTGTACATACAATTATATCTCAAACGGTTACACCAAAATAACGTGCTATTTATATAAAAATTTAGCTGCCGAGCTTCCAAAAAGTTCCCGTAGGTAATTTAGAAAATAAATAAGGAGTTGTTATTGCTTTAATTTTATTTTTATATCACTAAAATTCACTAATAATAAACGGAATTTTTACTTGCGTAAAATATACCTACTCAAAGCCGTCAGTCACCTCAGCGTTATATTAATACTGGATTATGAACTCATATTCCGTTCGGGTCCTATATTATCTGAGCGAAGACGAGATAACGCGAATAAACCCGTTCGTTTTCCGGTCGACAAATTCCCAATTCGGTCACGTATCTCGAGGCATTTCTAGTATAGGCTTAGAACCAATACTATGGGAGGAGGCTGAGGTAGGTACAGTCGGTTTGCAATAACAATAATGCGGGAGCGGAGCTGGGCGACCTGCCAAACTTCTATCGATCGCTACTATCTCGCCAGCCACGCGAGACCCCCGAAAGCGTCCCACATCCCCCTTATGGGAAACCGTTTCGAAAAAAACAGGGAAGCGGAGGGTGCCATCGTTTTTTGGTCGAGTGAAATATCAAGTAGGTCAAAGGGAAAATTTACAAACACTACCTTCTCTGAATGTGTTTTTTTTAAATAAACCGGGATAGGCTTTCCGGGTCAATGCAAATCAGGATGTTTATCTATGGGAGCCTTGAATTTAGATTATCGCATATAAATCCTTGTTGTTCCGACTTTGTTTTGAATTGGTAATATTTTTGCTGAGCTATAAATTGCAAAACGTGATTGCTACATGTAAATGGCGATTTAAATGTATATAATAAATTAAATTAAATTTATTTTTATACAGCATCGGTATATAATAACTGTATTGTAATTTTCAATTTAATAGAAATTTTAATGAATTGTCCATTGACTACACATTAACATCACAAAGGTTTTAAATTTAGAAACTTGAATTAATAGACACTTAAGATTAAATTACATCTACATTATTTAAAATCTATTTTTTTAATGATTTTACATCATCTTCTTGTGGTATTAGGTATATACATATATATATATATAAAAATACCTACCTACCGTTGTGGAAAAATAAACAAATTCAAGTTCTTTTATAAAAGCTTGGTCACGAGTACTATTTATCCAACCACTCAATAGAGACCGTTCGAATTTATTTTGCTTTGTAAGTTTCAAAAGAAATGAGGTTTCAAGATAAATTGGTGAAGAGTTGAGATACGCAGCCCTTCACAGGTCGTGGGTTGACGATTAACCGACCATACGCTTAGATAAAATATGAAAGGTCACCTTCATTTGGCTTACCCTCATCCTAGAGACTTAACCTATTTAAATACTTTCTTAAGTATTGTGGAGTGGTTTAAACCTTTTTAAGAATACTCGAAAAGATATATGTTTTAGTTAAGTTAACTAACCATAATTTAATAACATGTACGTCGCTAAGAATTTTTAGGTATACAAATATATTAAATAGATAATTGATTGTTTATATTCTGCTTAATATAGTAGATACTATCTATCTTTACTTTTTGTCATAATATTCTAGTTCCGAAAACTTAAGTATTCTGTATCTTTATATATTATCGCAGTTTCTAGTATTATAATATTCAGGAATATCACACTAATAGAGAATCTTATACCCAGAAGCAATATTCGTTTTCATCAAAGATATATCTTACGTATGATAATATGTTTCGGGTAGGTACAAGCAATAAACGCCACGAATTGTTTTAATACTGTAGACACTGACACTTTGATGGTGAAGCATGAAATAGTGCAAGTTTTGAAGTCACCCACATAATATCGTTATTTATAATTGTTTCCTGACAGAAGAGGATCACAAATTGGTCTATTCTATTTCTATCTATATTCAGTGTACAAAAAGTTTATATAAAACGTTATTATGAGTCGAAAAACAAGCTTTAAGGTCACGAACGAAATCCCTTTGTATTTAATTATAGGTATCGTTTTTGTTTAACGCAAAAAGTTTCAGCCCATTACGTTGTTTTGAAGGGAATTAACGTTGTATTACATTCAATTCATTTTTGTGGTATTGTGACGTGTAATTAGAGCTTTTTTAGATGAAAACTTTACGTTGATGTGTGCGAGTCATGTGATGTTACAGCCCGTCGGCACGCAAGGTTGCGTGCGATGTAGCCGCCCTCAGCCTACCAGCCCTATTCAACGAAAATAGCAAATACCTACAGATATATATACACAAACAATGTATGCAAATTGAAGTTAGGACTACTTACATAATTACTCGACTGTTACTGAGCAAGAACGGCTGTGAACATTATATTTAGCACGATTTAGTCTTGGTTATAATGTCAAATGTCAGTCAAATGTGTTAGATATTCAAGTGAGTATTTCTTAGAAACCAAGAATATAATATTTTAATCTATTCCTATAATTTGCTCTACGTTTTGTTATGGAATGGATTGGTTACACTTGGTTCAAATATTTTATTCACCAGATTTGTTTTCACTATCAGAAACTTTTCATGTTTAAATTGCAGCAAAATAAAATTTATTATTTAAATTTATTAATATTATATAAAATTTATTATATAAATTATATGTATTATTATACACACGCGGAAAATATGATATTAAAGAAACTTTAAATAAATATAAATATTATACATAAGATACCTATTACTGACAACTAAGTAAATATCTATCTTCCTATATTTGCAACTGTATATTTCATGCTTGGTAGGTACTGGTTGCTTGGAAGAAATTGCTATTTAGCAATAAAGCCGCCAATTGCTTCTGATATCCTTGTATTGTAAAATTAAAAATTTGTGTGCAATAAAGAATATATAACTATAACTATAACTATTAGATGTTGGTACTATTTAAGTAGGTATTACAAAATAAGTTGATGCCTAAATAGGTGAATATTCCTAAGTTTTGGGTTTAACTTATAAACAAAAATAATATTTTCCAGTTAATATATCTATATTTATTTATTTTATTTATATTAAAATTAAAGTTTAAACCATACATTTGTTATTCACTAAATTTTCCTCTAAATTTTTTACACGGTTACGTCATCCCTAAATCATAATACTTACTTATTTGCTATTCAGCTAGTGTTCAATGTTCGGAGCCTCACACGATTTGTTTTAATATTCAGTGTCACAATTAGTGTCGGAGTACCTTGTGTAGATAACTGAATGGGCGTTGGCACTTATGAGGCCTTGATGTGAATGACTGGACTTACGTACTTGCTATATGTGCACTATAGGTACCTATATATGTAGGCTTTGACCTCTTTATATCGTTCCTAGTATTGTAGAGAACCGGTAATATGTTTTTGCAGGACATTATTTTATAATAACGTATTACTAATTTAATATTGCTAATATTTAATAAAGCTGACGTGGGATATTTATAACTATAGTGTAACTTGCGTTAACTTCATAATTATATATGAAAAACATAAACAAGTATGAGAACGTCTATAACTGTGAACCATAACACTCAATCCACCATAATTATTGAGTAGTTTGAGGATCCTATCACGTTCCTTGTTATAAACGTAATTTACTTGTTAGTTTATTATGTAGACGCTTTCCATTACTTGTAAGTTACAAGTTGTAACCAAAGATGATGGCGTGTAACGTATCCGCTTCGGTACACCGTTTTATTTAGAAACATGTAATTTGTGATGAAATTATAGATAGAGTTTCTCCAATTACGAGATTCTTTTCACACCCTCAATAAATTCCCCTTTCTGTGTTCATTAGCAGCATGCATCTTCCTACACGGGTTTGACAGCTTCAAACCAACGGACAGTAGCATCTTAAATTATTAAAATTGGTTGTTATTAATAGCGCTATTGTTTTGAATGGATATATTTACTTGCACATATATAATATGTATAATGCAAATATCTTAATTCTAAAAATAATAAATACAGTGGTACAATGTGGTATATAACATTATAATATTATATGATATTCATTGTTATTTTAGTTCGGCCTTATATTTAAAAATATACCTCCGATTTAAAAGCATGGTTGCTATTTTAAGATCAGAATAATAGCAAGAGCAGTGGTCGCGTTGAGAGTTAATTCGGATTTGTGGCTTTTCGTGCCTCTATTTATAAGCTCTTAAATGTAAGCAACACACGCCTATCATCAATTTTATTTAAATATATTTTGTAACATCAACGAGGGATTTTAATTTTTGCCTTGATTCAAATGTTTATGTGTTAAAAATTACCAGTTTAAAGATATCTTCACAACCAATGGTAATCTTAATTGATAATCGGGACGATATAAATAATCTATTAGCATATTTACCTATTCAATATTCATCTTTGTAATTATACGAATAACGGCTACCGAAAACAAATGCACCGGCTAATTAATTTACTATGCACATAATAAAACACTTATCACTCTTATATAGCACTGATGACCTCACTAATTAACTGATTAACATTTTCGTACACAAATATGACTCCTCTCTTTGAGCTAAAAATCAAAACTAAACGTGAATTTCTTGAAAAGCCACACTGTTATTTTTATAGAGCATTAGTGTATTCAATGTCACAGCTATTGTAAAATTATATTACCCTATAAACGATGCCCCTATTGATATTTTAACAACCCTTTTTTCATAAAAGTATGTAGATTTTTTATCAAAACTTTTTGCTTTAGTTTTTGCGTAACCACAGTTACAAAATAACGACTTGGTCATTATTAGGTTCGGCGACACGGTGTAAAAAAGAGTTAAAAGAAAATGGTCAGTTTGGTACTTTACTTTAAAGTAATTATACTTAACATTTTTACTTTTGAACTATTTCTATAATTTGGAGTATAATTAAAAGTTAAATGATATGATTTCAACTTGGATATTATGTTTGTGAATAAATACCTACCTAATTGCTTCCGTAATTAAAAAATTAGGTAGGCAATAATTAAGGTCATAGTTTATATAAGTACATAATGATTATATTAACTTGTTACCTACCAAATTAAATTTGAATCAATTTTAATCTTTCTTTTTAAGTAAGGTATATTACTTATAACAAATAAGAATATTTTATATTACCTACTTAAAAAGTTTATTAGTTTATTTATTTTTTCTGTTGATACGGTCTATGTAAGAACGTAAACGTAAAGTAACATGATTGTAAGAAAAGTTTCTTACAATCATGTTAAATATATCTACTTACCTAAATATTTTATGAATTAGATAGGTACTTAATCAACGTTTCATGATACCATATAATTTCGTAAATAATTACCTACCTAAATTCATTCTGGTAGTAAGTAAAGTTTATAAAAAAAAAACTCTACATAAAAAATGTATAACAGGAATGTCTTATAAGCGGGACGAGAAGTGAAGAGGGAGGGTAGTGAAAATGTGAATGTGTGCGTAGAGTGTTAACAGTTCCACTATTCGATACAAGATGGCGCTAAAAGACTTGTAAAAAAAAACAGTTGTAGCTTACGGAAAATTGAAAGTTATCAAATTATTACCAACTGTAAATGCATAAATTAAAATAAATAATATAAACTATCTTTAATGAACTCGAATAAAAAAATATAATCTTAATAATAAATCGGAAAAAGTAAAGAAAGTGCTGCCACAGTAATGGTGGATTACGTCGGAACTAAAACAATTTTAATCAGGTTGTAAAGCTTATGTGGTGTCTCTTGTCAAAGTGTATTAGAACGTACGCAACACACAATAAGAAATATTCTTGCATGAAGGTATTGTTCACTAATATCTTTTTCATGGAAAGTTGTATTTTAATGTTAACATACCTTTTATGATCCTGTAAATTGTTTTCGCGTCTCTAGGTTGCGATACAATACATAAAGTAATTAGTTCGAAAGTTTAAATACTGTTCTGAGAAACTTTATAAGTGTAGGTATAATTTAATAAAAACAAACTTTCAAGCATTTGTACTATTGTTACTGAATAGTCAATGAGAGCATTTATGATGGTATTATATATGCAGTAAGCTACAATCAAATACAGGTAGTAAATGTATAGGCATATTATGTGCTTACACTTATAATAAATGCATAATAGGTATATTTATCTGTTCATTTTATATAAATATATTGCAAGACGAGATAGAGCGAATAGTAATAAATTTTTTGTATGCCTAGCAGGGTTCATATAAGAATGTAGGTACCTAGATATGTCTAGGAAATAGGTAATAGAGTTGTTATAATTCACATTCTTCGTGTTGCTTATAGGAAATTATAAGGAAAATGATTTACTAATAATATAGAGCCTACCTACTTAGATGAGTGAGATGAGGAAATTAATTTAAAAGAATTCAGATAAATTAAATTAATTTACTCATACTCTAGTTAGAGAACTCTTAGATTAAATAAAATAGATATGCAGAAGAAAATGGGAAAACGTTTTTTCCATCTAAGCCTCTTGTGTTCACAGAAATATGTTAAACAAATACAATTTAATTAAACCTCCACTATATTATTACTGAAAGATTCAATTAAATAGGTATACTAGGACGATGTTATAGTTTGGCAAAGTTTCAGCTAAATTTGGGTCAGTCAATCGCCACCATTCAAACTATGAGACACTCAGGGCTCTCATAAACCGTGATTGCATATTTAGAGTATATCTGGTAGTGTACATTATTAATGTGTTTATTAAAACAGAAATATAACTCTCTTAAAAACACATTACAAGCGAAGACTTTCTTAGATTATTATAATTTGGAGAGATTATTAAGTACCTAAGCATTCAAATCCAATTTTCTTTAATAAGTAATAATATTATTTTATAAATACACCTAGATGCAGAAAAGAAAATATCAAAGAAAGCATTAGGTGAATAACGCGGTGGTGATATAAAAAAATAAAAAACGATTGCTCATTGTGGCGTGATTGTTTTAATTGAACTGCATCTAGATATACTGAGAAGAGAGAATATTAGCTCTGAATATTGTACTAATTAATAATTTCTAAATATAATTGAAGTAGGTGCAAGAAATGGAGAGACTTTTATGAGTCAATTATTAAATAAATCGTCTGTGTGTTGCAGACCGGAAAATTTATTCTTAGAAGTATTGAACAAGTAGAAAACAGTGAAAATAGTGTTTATCAAAACCAATACACAATTATTATAGTTTGACTTAAAACTTTCTACAGTATCGCAGTTTGATAATGACTTAGGTAATATATAAAGCTGAGAATAATATTATTTGAGATGTTATGTTTTATATAAGCCCTTACAAGCTTTCATAAGTGTGTACAAAAGCAAAAATTAATTATGAAACCTGAAACCGTGCTGGATTTTTTGAAAACGATAAAACCTGTGACCTCTTTGAGATGGTAGGTACATAAGTAGGTATACCTACAACAAATGTAGCATGTTTGTGAAGATATAAATGGTAAGTTGTCACGCATCCATAAATTCTAAGTCTGCTATGATATTAATGGACTGAATAATGTTGGATTACCTATTAACAAGTCCTCTATACACTTGACTGATTTTTAGACTTTCCTTTTCCTTTCTGAGGTCCGGATCCGTCTAAAAGTAAGTACCTATCTATGTAAGAAGTACCTAGGTATAAAGATAATTTAATTTTGAATTTGTTTTTTTTTATCATCCATTACAAATGGAGTAAATATTGTTTTTTTTTCTTTTAGAGAGAACTTTGCTTCAGAAATTAAATCTTTTTTGTTATAAAATAAATAGGTAGGTATATAATAAGCTACTACTCTCTAACTCACTACTTATTCTTACATCACTTCCTAGTTAGAACCGAATAAGAAATTTTCTTATCTAATAAGCTTATTTGCTGAAGAAAATTGCCAAAAATGGTAAAAATGTTTTTACTATTTTACTATTATACACGCCTCTTATATTCACAGAAATATGTGTACAATAACAATTTAATTAAACCTCCACTATACCTACAACTGAAAGATTCAATTATATAGGTATACCACGATGATGTTATAGTTTGGCTACGTTTCAGCTAAATTGTGGTCAGTCAATCGCCACCATTGAAACTATAAGACACCTAGGGCTCCCATAAATTACTACCTAGGTACTTGAAAATATATGACAAGAAGAAACTGGCCTTCTCTTGCTCTACGAAGCTTCAATATCGGATTGTAAATAAAAATAATACCTATAGCATTTTATAATTTCTAACTAGGTATCAGTATAACATAATATAAGTATATTTAAATGAGATGTAAAATAATTTGGAGAGACACGAGAAGACGATTCTTTAAGATTCTGTCATTTTCGCAATAAATTTGCAAAAGTAATCACTCGAATCAAAATTACCATAAAAAGACGAAGCATAATTTATTTAAGCAGATTTTACAGAATGTGCATAGATAAAAAATATATTTTAAGATTAGTGCTAATTAAGACGTTATTGAACAATTAACATAATCATTTATTATCTTAATATAATATATTAAAAGATAAAATTCTTTATATTATAAAAAACTCTACCTTAACGTTATTTTCTATGACTGGGATAATATATGTATTATTGTTGCTGAATACCGGTTATAATCAAAATTATTACTACTCATATACCTAATTATATAATAGTCAAATAACAGATCGTTAATTTTATGTAGGTCATTATTCTACAAAAATTTATTCTATAATTATTATAGAGTAAGATCCCAGAGCCGTAAGACACAACTTATTTTCTACTTGTTATGTTTGGTCATTGCAAGTTGTCTGACTGATTAAATATAACATTGTAATAATTATCTTAGTAACATATCAAAAAATCAGACATTTAAAAATAAATTAAGTTCATTTATTTGAGCTTTAAAGCGTCTGATAAAAGTTTTGGCTCAGGTGGCACAGGTGTCACTGGGAGAGCTCCACAAATATTCAGATATTAAAAAGTACCTACACTAGAGACTACTGTGAACCGAAACTTACATGCTTTAGAAAATAAGTTGTATCTTACGGCTCTGGAAACTTGGACCATTACAAGCAATATATCATTGACAATACGCCAAACGAATTAATAGATACCTATAAACAATAAGTTGTAACATAAGTACGAGTAACGTTTTAGTAATAATAGGTAGGTATATATAGGTTGTATAATCTATATATTGTACCTAATGCTGTTTAATAGTTCAATTACTAAAGATAAGTAGGTCTGTAGAGCTGATTTCCGATTGATTCTGAGTAATCAACTAATCAGTCTTTGACATTACCTTTCTTAAAAAAAATAGTGGCAAATTTATCTAGCTACATCATTAATTATTTTATTTTCAGTAGATATTGTCAGAGATGATGCTTGTTTGTGGGAACAACAAAAAAGGGATGAAAATACGTATAGGTAAATAAAACATATAGGTAAGTACTTTTAATAAGATTTTTAAATAGTATATGACATTTCCACAATTAATGTAGGTAATGAAATCCACCAAAAATATCAATGACAGAAGGTTTGTAGGTACCTATGTATTTTATTTTCATTTCCTAAAGGAGTAGGTAATTAAACTTATTCAGGCAAGGGTACTACGTAAGGCATATTAAAATTTTCGCTGTTTAAGGTAGTCTTAGTTTAAAATTTTACCCTTCAGTCTGTTTACTACATCTTTGAATTCCAGTAAGAACACATTGTTTAATATCTATAAATACAGATGATCTTAAAATTATAATTAGTCGGGTAATTATAATTTAATTGGAATCTTACGAGAATATAGAGTTTCAATTTTTTTAAAGGATAATTTTTTGTTCATACTCTTTGCGATTCACTAAAACTCGTCTTTTTAATATTATGAGTTATAATACCTATTCATATTATAAATAGTATAAGTATGTAAAGGTAATTGAGGTAAGATTACCTACCTACATACCTACCTCTAGTTATACAAAGAAGTTAAAATTACTCAATGGTAGGTTTAACTAATAATAAATATAATTTAGGTATATCAATTTCATACTCTACAAATACTTATCATTGAAAACAGATCTACCACAAATGATTGGCATTAACTTTGATTGAATGAAAAATTATATTTTTATATGAATAAACTACCATTTAGCTACGTTATGATCAAATACAATATAACATTTCAATTTTTCAATAACATAATGGCGATTACATAATTATGAAAAAATATGAAATTAAAATTCTACTTAAAACCTATACCTACCTAAGTTACATTAAGAGCAGATGTTAAGATCTTAAATACCAAAACTAAGTAGGAACGTTATCTTAGATACCTACCTATTGCTTATATTTTAATATACCTACCTATGGGAAAGATAGAGCAAAATCGTTGTTTTTTTAGACTGTTTTATTGGTGAAGGTTCCAAAAAAGTATTGAAAAATAATAAAGAAATCCTAACTGAATTGTAGGTAGGTAACTACCTATATAATCATGGAAGTTATTCAGAAAATTAATTAATATCTGAGAACAATACTGAGAAATATAACAATGATTGAATAAAAATGTAGAGCTCGTACATTTTATCTGTAGAACATTTGTGTAATAATTTATTTATTAACATACCTATAAGTAGATTTTATAAGTCATGTGACTAAGAAGTTAGCCTATTATTGCTTAAATAAAGAAATATATTATTACTATAGCTTTCCGCCCGCGGCTCCTCGTCCGCTTTTTCAAAGACAAACCCGCATAGTTCCCTTTCCTGAGGGATTTCCAGGATAAAACCTATCCTATGTGTTAATCCAAGTTACCTTCTATACAGGGTGTACCAAAAAGTAGTGATGAACGGAAGCTGAGAGGTAGAGGACCTAAAGGGCTATCCGAATCACCCCCATGTATGTTATGCGATTTTTCGTATTTTCGGAGTTATGACGTTTTTTTCAATTTTTCACCTATCGCCGAGTACGATGATATTTTCACTCATGCTGACGTCAATGATTGCGGAAGATGCTTGATTTTTTTTGTGTGCTAAGCTGAAAGATAGGCCAATTCAGTATGGTAACATTTACTATCGTTAGATCTTTGAATGGAATAAAAAAAAGAATTAAATGGCAAGAAAGATAAAATTACCCAGTATGTTCACCACTTCAAGGGCCCGTAAAAAAATAAAATCACATAAAAAAAGTTTTCCGTTTGACTTTTAAAAACTTGCTCTATCTATCAGATAGCTACCCCGAAAATTTCATTTAATTATTCAGAAGGCTTCAATCGAAAAATTTAAATCTAAATGTGGTAAGTGCAAAAATTGAATTAACTTGATGATCATTAAAACCAATAAATAGGTGTTTAATTACCAGAAATTTTTAAAATAACCCCGCTGTTGCTCAATGCAAGTGCGACATCACCGTAAAAAGTTGTCTTTTAAATGTCTGAATGCCCTTTTATCATTTTTAATGGTTTCTTCTGCTACTATGAATTTCCGGGTTATTTCGTCCAAATTGTGACATTTTCTCAAGTAGCCGAGGTCTTTTTAGTATTCTCATTGAAACAAATCAATGGGGTTTAGGTCGAGGGACCGTGGAGGCCAGGCTTTAAGGCAGGCATCACCGGCGCATGCGCAGGCTGCAACGACCAATCCATCTTTCAGGGTATCTTTGCCCTTTAGCCTGGC
The DNA here is from genome assembly GCF_061535455.1 of Colias philodice. Classification (NCBI taxonomy): domain Eukaryota; kingdom Metazoa; phylum Arthropoda; class Insecta; order Lepidoptera; family Pieridae; genus Colias; species Colias philodice. The sequence goes on from NC_143090.1 coordinate 5,022,356, forward strand.
CTGCACGGTCCCCGGACATAAACCCTATTGATTTTTTTCCTTGGGGATACTACAAAGACGAGAGACTGCCACAATTTGGACGAAATAACCCGGAAATTCATAGTAGCAGAAGAAACCATTAAAAATGATAAAAGGGCATTCAGACATTCAAAAGACAACTTTTTACGGTGATGTCGCACTTGCATTGAGCAACAGCGGGGTTATTTTAAAAATTTCTGGTAATTAAACACCTATTTATTGGTTTTAATGATCATCAAGTTAATTCAATTTTTGCACTTACCACATTTAGATTTAAATTTTTCGATTGAAGCCTTCTGAATAATTAAATGAAATTTTCAGGGTAGCTATCTGATAGATAGAGCAAGTTTTTAAAAGTCAAACGGAAAACTTTTTTTATGTGATTTTATTTTTTTACGGGCCCTTGAAGTGGTGAACATACTGGGTAATTTTATCTTTCTTGCCATTTAATTCTTTTTTTTATTCCATTCAAAGATCTAACGATAGTAAATGTTACCATACTGAATTGGCCTATCTTTCAGCTTAGCACACAAAAAAAATCAAGCATCTTCCGCAATCATTGACGTCAGCATGAGTGAAAATATCATCGTACTCGGCGATAGGTGAAAAATTGAAAAAAACGTCATAACTCCGAAAATACGAAAAATCGCATAACATACATGGGGGTGATTCGGATAGCCCTTTAGGTCCTCTACCTCTCAGCTTCCGTTCATCACTACTTTTTGGTACACCCTGTATGTGTGCTTAATTTTATTGTAATTGTTTAGTAGTATTTGCGTGAAAGAGTAACAAACACACACACACATCCTCACATACTTTCGCATTTATAATATTACATATTAGTAGGATAGGATTTACCTAGGTTAAGCAAAATATGTCACCTACCTAGACCTGACCTTACTAATAAGAAAATATGTTTTTAATAATAAAATTACCACCATAGATAATATTTATCAAAAATAATGCACTGACTCTAGAAATAAAAAATCTGGGTATAATATATGCCTAGTAGATAAAGTACCTAGGCTGTCCCAAAATAATGCGCCCGGTGCCTGAATAAAAAATGTACCTAGTTTTTTTTAATTAGGTACTTAAACCTCTTATCTTTAAGATACATAACAGTACCTACCTACTGTACCTTTTATTACATAAACTGATACAGACATTATTTTATCAAAACAAGAATATTATAAAAATGTGCGTCTCCCAGGTTATAAAAGTACGAAATGATCAACTTAACTGCACGCTCCGCCTTTTTCATCATGGTGGTACTACTACCTTTTTAACATATTATCATACAAACTGACAAAACTAACAAACATACCTTTATCGGCTACAGAACGAGATATCTATATGAAATCTTACATGTATCAAACAGAGATACGGTATAATGCTAGAAAGAGACAGTTATATTTCTTAGTGCATTTCACTGGATGAGATATTCTAAACTCGGCGTGACGCATTTTCAATGCAACTGCACCTCTATTACCTGAGCAAAAGAGTTGTATTTAGATTGTGTTTTGACGTTTGCTTGACATGTAAGGGCTGAAGAGAAAAGATTGGATATATGATTTACGTTGAAGTTAAATAAGGATGGAATACGAGGAGACTACACGGCCAGTCCATATAATATTTCAGATGCATATAAAAAGATGGCGCTAGATGTGCCGTTTGAAGGAAAGTTTTGGGAGAGCTGAGATGTAGAGTTTTAATATAGGTATTTCAATACTAGACAGTAGGTTTAATAAATATAAAATTCATATTCTAAGAGTTACATATAAATATTTTACCTATATTATATACCTACTTACTTTCAAGTAATAAAATTGGTATCCGACATCCGTTATGATATTGATTGAAGTAGGTATCTACTAAGCAGGAAGTTTTATTTAATTATGACTTTTCCTTTCTGAAAGTAAATTTTATAAACAGCCGCATCTGAACTTTAAAAAATTGACCCTTTTAGTAGCTCATAATTAGCTTTGTATGTATTTTTTATCACCTACTTCTATCAGATATTTACCTACTAAGATATTATTATTAGTAAAGTATAATAGAGATTAATGTTGAACTATGGATCTATGAATGAAATAATGTTAGTAATCGCCAAATAGTTTACTATGTACCTATCAAGTTCTAATCTATATGTAAAGTTACATTTACCTATAGGTAAATCATTTTTGACTAGGTATACCTATCAAACGGTATACCTAGTCAAAAATGATTAGCCTAGGTACATTTAAAGCATGCATGGATGTCAGAGCTTTTCAAGTTGTAAAAGAATTATTAAATGTGATTTACATGAATGAAAACATGGAACCAATAAATAATCTAGAAAGCCTGCAGTATATGATAGAGCTGAAGATTCAATAGATTTATCTAGGAAATGATTGTTGATTTTGTGATGCTTGGAACTTCTTAGGATTTTAAATCAACGCTTGCAAAGTTGACGTTTAGTTTAAGTTGTTGAATAGGTATCTACATAATGAGCTTATCTAGATTGCAGAATCATGCCAACACGTAAAGCTGTATCAGGTTCCGTAGCGGAATGAAAGAGATAATGAGATTCAATGTCATTTCAATGTAAAATATATTCAAATTCACCACTTACTTTGAACGGCGCGGGCGTGGAAACGTCAAATCGGTGACATCGCGTGAGCGGGCACGGCGGCGCGGGAACTCGAACGCGCGAAAATGAAAAACCGCGGGTTTTCCGACGAAAAACACATAGTTTCACACAAAAAAAACAACGCCATATTTCGGTAAAAGTACGGAGCGATCTGAGATGTGTCGTCCGTGGCCGCGTTCGCATCTAAACGGCCCGAGTTTTATGTTAGATTACAGACGTAACTTTTATAGATCCTCGGTGCTATATAACGCGGTGGGCGTGTTTAGGGGACAGTGGACCTTACGTGGTAATGTTAAGGAGTAGATTGGTGTGGGGGTTGTAGTGCACGGGTGTCATTAAATGTCGCGCGACGAGGGGCGAGGCGGGTGGAGGTGTGTGGGTAAAGTTTTGGGTATTGATTGAATATATGAGACGGATTAGTCACTAATGATCAACAATTGGCTGGCGCGAGTCTTAATTGATACGGTGTGCGGTGTGACGGAGGGATCGTTGCTCTCGGTTATTTATATTTACATAATTTTTGTGAGGGTGCCTATATTTAAACTCTGTTTCATCAATTTACACTATTGAAAAGGCACCTATGCTAGTAAATTGTAGTAATATGCATGTTTATAATTATCATACTTAAAGTACTTCTGTATGGTTCTTTTAACAAAACAAAACTAAACTTTAATTTTTACAGTTTTATAGGTTAGGTATCTATTATTTTATCAAATATCTCATAGCTATATAATTTCTATTGATGTTTTGATATATTTTGATGTATGAAGAGACTACTTAGTTCAACTGAATTGATATTTTGCTCCTAGCTATTTAAAAGTATATTAGCCATTAGGTAAACAATTATAAGCATCTTCTTCTTTCTATTTCAACCCGGTTTAACCCAAAGTTGAGTAAAGCAAAGAGGACCTTCACCTTTAAAAGCATAGGTACCTACTTATATTGGTATACCTAGATTGAGTAGGTAAATGAAATGAAAAAGCTTAAAGATATTGATATTATTCTTGTTATCATTATAACTAAGTACATAACTAGTAACTACCTACCTACTTGCAACTTGTGACTACAAATTACAATAGAAGAAAAAACTAAAGCATGTCTTGATATAAATATTGTGAATAAGGATAGGTAAACACAATAGATATGTACCTACACACATCTAAAAGGTAAGTACATCATTTCTATAAGACTTCTGACACTAAAACTACAAAATACCTAGGTACCAAATCCATTGTTGTCTAGATGTCCCGAGGCACCCAGGCGCATTTTACTATCGCATTACAATGACAGCTTTTTGTCATAACCAAAAAGCTTACGAAAAGTTGGTAAAAAATTAGTTAAACCAGTTATAAAAATAAGTTATAATAAATAAACAGTTGGGTCAATATCATTATTTATATCAGTAATTTAGAAAAAAATATGTAACATATTACGTCACTATTACCACTTAGGTACCCTTACTGCACTTACAAAAAGAACATGATATTATTAAATTTTGGATGTTGGTACATATATTATATTTAAAAAATAGCTGATCAATATTGGATTTAGTTTTATTTACGTATTTTTACACGCATTTACATAAGTAGTAACCCAGGGCGGGCGGAATAAATTTAAGTATAGGTAGGTAAACTATATGGTTTATTTAATATGTCCGGCTAGTTTTAAATGTTATAAGACGAAGCTTTCTCAATACAAGCTTGATATCTTATTACAACTGACCACACGCATTTTTACCTCTTGTATTCGATATTTCCGCCTCACAAAAAATAAATAAACTTTAATCGCAGTACAAGACCAGTTTTAGAAGATATTTATTTTCAAATCTCATGTGTCTCTTACATACAAGACATTAATTGAACAAAAAAAAGGTAAAAGTCTGATGTCTATATGTTAAGTCTATGTTATGTAGACATTTTACCTTCTTGGCAATTGGCAGGTTCGAGTATCTCTGCACAGCCCCCCCTAGTCAAGTGGCTTTCTGTTAGCGTAGCGTTCAATAGAATAGACTACGAATGTACGAGATTGACGTAGGCTGTAGATAAACGTATCTACAGGTTACGTCAATCTCATACATTCGTAGTCTATTCCATTGAACGCTACGCTAACAGAAAGCCACTTGACTAGGGGGGCTGCGCTATTTTGATTTTATAAACAAAATTGCTTAAGATCTGCATTTAAAAAGTAATGCACTAATTCAGAAAATGCAATCCACATAATCATTTCGATGTCTTTGATTTAGGTATGCATTCTTCATTTGTTTCAATGATCGAGTTTAAGAAAATATAGAGGAATTTATTTTTTGGAAATAATAGTTAACAAAAGATATTCAAATTTGATGCCTTATTCTATCAAAACATATCTCTCGTCTATAAGCTTGTCTAATTCTGAGCATTAATTTAATCACGGTCTTAGGAATGTTCAAACTTAACCCTTGCAAGACAAAGGGAAGTTACCGCAGAGTATTAAAAGGTCTTAAGGTTTGCGCAGTTTCCCGGCTTTTGCCAAAAACAAAGCCAGTCGGGAGGCATGGGAGGTAGTAACAGTTTTACGATCGGATGTTCAGCGGGCGCATGCGTGCTGCAAGCGAGCTAGATATTTGCATTGGGTAATTGATACATTACCGTCTGATATTGGACAGGAATTTTGGAGAGGTATGAACTATGTAGTATAAGTATGCTATATGTAAAAATATGTATATTGCATCTATACCTATGAGTTAACGACATAAACAAACATAGGTAATACATAATATAGTGAAGAAAACAACTATAAATATTCAATTCCCCTTTCAATAAATTAATTATGCCATCCCCTTTTGTTTGATTTACAAAGTTCGTGTATTTAGAGAGCACTTTAATAAAACATTCGATTATAGTTTGCTATAACTCATAATAAAAACAATTGAGGAACGCCGCATAGAGCAATGCCGCGTTACTATTACTATGCTCTAGGGGGCAATTATATGGAGGTTGAATCAATGCTATAAATAATATCACGCATGAATGTTTATGTAAAGTAATAACGCGTATCAATGTAGATTCATAAACGTATAGTTCATTTCGAAAATTAACGTAGAGTCTTGTCTCTACTAAAGTTTAGAGGCGCTATCAGAGTTAAAATCATAGTATAAATGGCATAATGTAGTTAGGCCAAAAGCTAAACCATGTATTGTGTAAGTAAGTCAAACCAACCTACAATATAAAACAGAACATAGGCAAGTGGGCGATGCACTCCAAACAACATTGTAGCTACGAGAGTGCGTGGTAAATTCTCAACTTTATTTTAATTTAAACCGATCATTTGACATAAAACCGATACAGAGTGGGCATTCGATTATCTATATGTACTTACAAAGAATATTAAACTACAATTTATCACAGTGAAGCAACCGAATACATTGACAAAACGAGGAAAGAGATTCAACTGACCTTAAGTTAGGTATAAACATTGAATGCGACTCGACTTATAAAGACAATTTAAGAGACAACTCAGATACAGTCAGCCATACATGCAACAATCTTGCAAACATCGATATAGATTTTATATTCCCGTTGATATTAAAAATTTTAATATAAAAACTGTTTACACGCTTCTTTAATCGCGCCGTGTGTTTAAATAAGAGGTTTTATTGGGCTGAGTTTATCTGTGTTAAATTTAACCCTTAAATTGATTTCGTCCGTTTTAAAGGACATAGTATTTACACACATGCTGGCGCTGTTATAGCAGACCTAAGCTTTGCTAATCGGTATATTGGGAAGGTACTAGCTATGTCCATCGCATACATGCAGGTTTTTTTACCAAAGCGAAGTACAGTCGCGAATGGTGACCATTTGCAAATTGCAAAAAACGGATCTCTTGACTCTCCTGATAAAATTGATAATAACTGTAAGTATTTTGGCTATTTTGCTTATAATGTTATATTATTAGTTAGAATACGATTGTAAGTATAGTATTTTGACATAATTTTTACATATTTTACAATATTTGGAATACAAATCTTAGTTTATATACGATGTCCCATAAAACGGACGTTGACAACTTGGAGTATATACTAGGGTATTCTTCACATGTCCTATGTAACGGACGTTGCCAATAAGGCCATCCATTTTCAACGTCATCATTTTGATATATTTTTCTCTATTTTTAATATGTTTTAGAGGAGCATGACTTGGCAATCAATAAAAAATTCCCTACCTATCTCTGGCGGAAGCTGAAGAGTCTGGCGTTGAGTTGAGATGACGATTTTGAAGGAAATGTAGACCTACGGGAGTGATTTCACTATGATAACAGTGTCAATCATTTACCCCCAGCACCATACCTTCGGAATTATACGACATATTGATTTGAGACACAATGAAGACCCAAAAAGTCAGAATTTTTACCATCAACAAAATATTATTGCTGCAGAATTACAGCCATTACATGCGGTGCGAGATGAATCTTCCCTACTTCTCAGTAGTTCTTCAGCCACAGCATCATGTTACTTACCAGAAATACCACCCAATGTTTGAAAATTTAAATAATAATACCTTACAAATTAAAAAACTGGCAGAAAATGGATTTAATATATGCCAGAGAATAAAAAAAAAGCGATTTAAATTTCCTGTTTGTTTTGGTACTTCAGGCAAGGTATACGACTTCTTTGCATACGATGAAGCAAACACATTTCAATCTGTACAATATAAGGAATGGGAAGAGGACTTTCTTGGTGTATTAGATAAGTTCTCAGGCTATGTAATACTATTTATATTCCAATTCTTAGCATATTCTTTGGCTGTGATTTTTGGTAGTGTCGTTTTTTAAAATCCATTTTTTTAACGATATCGTTAAAGTTTTAACCAACATTTTAAGACAGATGTTTGAAAAGCTTATTCTAGATCGTCCATAATTATAATTTGATAATAATTTTGAATTACAGAGTTGAAAATGTGCATTGTATTCATGTACCACGGTTGCAGGAATTATGTGCAATGTCCGTTATATGTGACGGTTCGAACATGTACATATAATTGGCAGTGTCCGTTTTATGTGACATAGTGAAAACAATAGAAAAAATTAAAATTTTTAATTTTTTTTTTCATTTTCCTCTTTTCTATCCTAATTCCAACACATCCTCCAAATTTGGACATTATAAACACAAGTTATCTAGGGGTGACAATTTAAGGGTTAAATGTATGTATTTAGGTATCTACCCACTTAGGGAAAATGAATAAATTCCTTAAGATTGTATTAAAGATCTTACGCCTCTGTAATATAAGCAATTTGAATAATTTTACAGACATTAAAAGCAAAATGATATTCAATATAGCATTACATAGATACCGATTTCATACACAAATATCTTACCTACGTCCAACTCTTTACCCAGTAGAGATTATGACACAAGATTAAAAAATTTAGTTAAAATTTATCGGTAGGTAGCTGTAATTTACATAATATTTAAATGTAAATCATGATTTAATTAACTGATTAACTTCAATTAATATGCAAATTGCACTCGGAGTCTTATATATCTACCTACATACTCAATCGCAATGCAACTTTGTAAGAAATAAATGAAATAAAATATTTATGAAGCTTGCAGGTGTACGTGTTATCTTACGTGTATCTTAAGGTTCTACTTTGCTTTTCTTGGCTGTATATACGAGAATATATGTAAATGAATAATCCGAATACCTACACGTTTACAAGATAAATTTTATAGTCAAAGTACCTACTTATACAAAATATAAACCTAAGGTTTGTAAAATTGTATTTCACAATACCTAGCTGCTCCCCATATTTATCTAAGTAGCTTATCAAGACCAATCCCATTGGCAATGGGTTTTAAAAATATATAAGGGTTAAATTAGATATCCATGTCCTATTGTTTCAATTCCAATCAGTCTGATAAGGAATTAAAAAATCTTACCAAAGTTCAGCCTTTACACAACTGTAAACTCAAAAATCACTGAACTTGTAAACTATGTATAACACTTTCATTTCAAACTTCATATTTTGCACAAAACTACACGAATACTTCACAAAACATGCCACCGGTGTTACGTACAAACAACAAATACGATGATTGTTGAAACTCCAGTATTGTTAGCCCAAGTCAGTCTATTTGCATGAAAATGACAGCGAACCCTGCGACGTGAAACAAAAACAACAGCGTGCGACTTTCCAAACTCTTTGTGTATTGTACAATTTGCATATTTATCGTCGACTTGAAAGTTTAGGATTACTGCGCTTTGTCAGTCAACCGTAGGTAGGTACTCCTACGCTTTAACAATACTAAACCCGTGATTTATCTGCTTTATTAAGTGCTCTATACTGCAACAAGACTGCAACACATTTACTAGTTAATAGATACGTAAGTGATGAAATTCGTTTTATTTCACAATTTCAGTTGAGTATGGGTTAGTTACAATGTAAATAAGGGGCCTTTTTAAATCTGTAATAAAATAGATTTTTTATTTTGAACGTAGTAGGTAAATGGTATAGACACCTATATGGGGTGCCAAATTTCGGGTTCTATTTCAGCTAAATATTTTACAGTATTAATTAGTGAGAGAATTTATTCTAGATATAATTTGAAAATAAATGTAGCTATAGTGATAACACTATAGCTACATATTTACACTACTACATATGAATATTGAATAGGTTTTTAAAAAATTATTTGAAGTAAACATAGGTAGTCTAATAATTATTTTCATTACATATAATCATTAAAAAGGATGTTTGAACAGGTAAACAAACAAAGTATTTTGTGGACTACGGAATAATTAAATTACCGATCATATACCTACCTAGTTCGACCTATCTATAAGCGGATATATTTATCATTCATATACCTACTTAATCATTTAATCATAATAATTTGTCTGACCTTATAACGTAATAAATAAATTATAAACAGTTTACTCTTGATAAATACCTAAAATACCGGTAAATGTGTGAAATGTAAATAAGTAAAAGTAAGTATTTATTTTTTTTCTTCTTTTCTTTCATTACAAATATTTATTCAAATAAAAATTGATCAGACCTCGATACGAATTCGAATTTATATGACTTTATAATTTTACGAACCTAGATAAATTTTATGTCCCAGCATTGCAGCATAGTCAAATCTATTGTTGTAGGCATGACTGTTATTATTTAAAATATTTTGTATCTTTTTATCTTAAAATTTTAACTTTAGATTATTAATTTATTGAGATAGCACAGAACTGTTTACTTTTAAGTAAGAAAATAGTTTAATAAATTATTAAATTCAATCCATTTCTCGATTATTATTATCACAAGCTTTACGATAATCAACAAGTTTTATATAAAAATAGGTGGGTGAAATATTAGAACCCGCCTTTCGATGGTCAATACCCTTTGTTATGTTAATAAGAGAAACTCGAAATTCATTCCTTGGCCTGTCGATATTTATCAATACAGAGACAATCTTGTAAGATTATCGGCTTCGGATCGTTTGACTCGATACAACATCCCAATGTATTGTTGAAGATCAAGTTTATATAATGAGCTTAAAATTCCGATCCTAAAATTTATAGACGTCTATTTTATATACTTACACATACTTTATACTCAGAGAAGAACAGTAAATATGTATAAATATATTGTAAGGAAACTGTGATTTCATGAAAAGCTTCCAAAGCTCAAGCTATTTTTTTTGTTATTGAAAAGGAATAATTCGCAAAGGAATACTATAGAGAAATACCTATTACCGTCTATTTTATGTGTGTATAGGTATCCTAAATCCTAACACACTGAACGGTATACTGCAATCTATTCATTCCAAAATTTCATTTACAAAATTGTATCAATTATTATTGATATACCTACTCGCTACGATTTATTGGGAAATTTTCTAATAGTAGTATCCATTTCTTACATTCAGGTATCATACTATGATACTTGTATTATAACTATAGCTTATATAATTATTCATACATTCATTAACTTAATAATTATGTATTACTAAATAAATTTGTTTACAGAGCTTTTTCGGTTAGATATAGGCATTTAGCGTCGATTATCTAGCTCTACATAATATTCGGAAGCTTCCTGACTATAAATCCAAAGAAATCTTGTTGCTTTATCAATCTTCAATTCATAAATTCTTAATTCAGTCAATTAAATCTATAAACAATCCATTGAGTAATTAATTCTCATTGCAAAACCTGTGCTTGATTTATGATAGTTATTAAACTACAAGGTAAGTAAGGTCTCTGGTTATTTTATACATTATTACATTTTATAGGAATTCGAATTATGCCTATAGTATTGGAACTTTAGTATCTACATAATTTATCTACTTGGTTTGGGACAAATATGCTAATGAGATCTCAATAAGGAAAGCATTGTGTGACTACAAAAGGGATTTGGAATCTGTCAATGGCCTGTTGTGATACTTGGTCCTTGTTATGTTAATTTAGTGAAAGCTTGTCTGATTCTTTAGGAAAGGAAGGACTGATTTTATCTTTCGGTTATTTGAGAATGAAAAAAAAGCTGTGCCAGCAATAACCTATACCTACCTATTTATAAGATACTTAATATACCTAACAATTTTAACTATTAGTAGATATTCGATAGTATCGATGACACAATTATTGAAAAAGCTTTAAAATATAATATTATTCAGTTACGTAGGTTATACTTCACGTTAATTATAATCACAAAATATGTCATTTAATTCTAAGATTTTGATAAACATAGCTGCCGTTATTAGATATTAATTGTTTTGTAAACACTAAACATGCTTATAATGAATAGCTATATGTATCTATAGGTATATGATGCGTCAACGGTTTAGAATAAAGTCTGGCAGGGCTAAAAGTTACCTAACCAGTCCCCAAAGTGCACTCGTCTTCATAACTTCAGTATCAGTTAGTCACGCTTGCTGATATGACGTACGACTCTACATACGACAAAGTTTATTAAAGTCGACTTATTCAAGATTAAATAACCGTCAAATATACATAACATAATTAAGTACCTACAAATCGTAATTTAAATAAAATAAAAAAAATCGAATCAAATAGAAGCCGTTTATCTTTAACAAAGAGTTAAATTACGTAAAAATTTATAGATGAATAGTTTACTCTGAAAAACACACAAAAACGGTTGACAACTAAAGCTTAGGTATATGGCATTCTATGCATTTGAATACATGTAGTTGCGCTTCACTTTCGATTTGTAGAGCCTCTTCAATGACAGCTAACGGATTTACAATAGTAGGTACAACTAGTAAAGTTTACTTACGTAGCTCGAACGATGCATTGTATCAACAAGTAGCGTGCACGTCACGGAATACCGGTACCACAACACAACAGCTTACAAATATCCTTCCGTCTTGTCACTATCACTTGCGTATCTACGCTCGCGAATGCGAACTGATTTTTTCTCACGTAACAGCCCATTAAAGTCGGCGATTTCTATCTCGCTCGACACCGCGTCGATATTAAGACGCGAGACAAAGAAAGGTTGCGGTTTATAGGTTGTTGATAGAATTGGTATCCGCTTCGTAACGTACCGACGGACGGCGTGATGCATATTTTCGCGATGTGACCTTGTATGTGCATCTATATTCAGACTATTTCCTAATAGCTGTAACCTTTTACCTTACGCATACATTGGATTTAGGTCATATACCTAATGATATTTTTAAAAATTTTGACTTATTGGCATAATTGCTAAAATTAAATGGAAAATATGATTATGATTTTAAAGTTTAGGTACGAAAACTTACACAAAACTAAGTATGAATATGTCCAAGTATGAATAAGTCGATTACTTATACAGGGTGTCCCACTATTGGTATACTAAGCGCGAAGGAACTTGTAGTTTTGCATACACTGATCACGTAAAAAATACTTAAAAAAAAAATTACGTCCAAAATTTTTTGCTAAATTTTTCCTGAAAATCCATGTTTTCTTCTCTAGCTTCGCGTAGCCGGCATATACCGCTTCTCTAATATGAGCATTTTATCTATGAAAACATAATCTTAAACGATAGCTCACGTGCTGGTGGCAAAGTTGGGCGGCTCGCTTGTTATGGGTGTACACATAGAGTTTTAAGAATTCATCTATTTGAAAAAAAAATGCGTCTGGAATTTTTTAATTATTTTTTACGTACTCAGCGTTTGCAAAACTATAACCTCCTTTGAGCTTAGTATACCAACAGTGGGACACCCTGTATATCAAATATGGCATAATTGAAAAATTTATACATGCGTACATGGGAAACACATCTACCAACATGCTTAACAGTTAGAACTACAGCATTAACAAAAATTTGTCATAAGAAAATTGAAATCAAACGTACTTACAAGGTCACATCGCGCGGCACAATACCACCAAAAGATGTTTAGGAAATATAGGCGTCGCCAGAGCGCAGCCGTACATCTTACGTTATATGGGCTCTGCCAGCATTGGAGAGCAGACCATCAAACGGTGGCACGCTCCCCGACGTGCCGGCCGCAGGGGTGCAAGGGGAAGGGATTTTACGAATTCTTTTATTGTTTGCTATACAAACACCATCGTTTGGCACACCCATGCGAGCTTTCGAACGATACGGTGGCAAATATTGAAAGATACAATTGATATTTTTGATAAAAATGAACCATTGAAATTAAATCATAATAAAAAAAAATATGTTTAATACAATTAATTAATAGATTTGTTTAAAATTTTTGCTGTACAGCTAAAAAGCTCTACTTATTTCTATTGTGTCCACCAGAACCACACCTCTTACTCTGCTCTATCATGAAACTGAATATTACAAACATGAAACATGTTCTGTTCAACTCAAACTATTTATTCTTACCTAGCTCTTAAACAGTCCAGAAGGCATCGCCAACCCTGTGACGACATTTTATGCTTGAAAAAATCTTAGTTAAACTGAATTTTATTACACACTTATTGATAATTCAGCTCAGCGCCTTTCTGATATAATAAATCGAGATCCTCAAGTACTTCGCTGACAAGCGGTTTATTTACAGGCAAATTGAATCCTTGGTTACGCGCCAAGAGGAAACTCTTTCATATATTCATCACTCGGGAGTGCGGAGTGAGGAGATTCGATTTGCCTAATAGCAGCAAGGGTGGCTCACTCAATTACGTAGAGTGAGCTGAGGTGTCCCGTAACACTCAGTGCGTAATTACATTATCTGATAAACTTTTACAGCTCGGCATTCTTGAATTTGTTTAGTTTTCTAAGATTGTGAATGCATACTAAAATTAAGCTCTAAAATGTATAGGTCTTCATACCAATAATTATGTAAGGACAGTCCAAAAATAACTGTGTATTGTAAGCTACAAAAAAAATAAAACGAAATTAATTATATTCACAGAGGTTCTATAAAGACAATATTAGTTATTATTTTATAATACGGTAAGTGAGTAAGCGTACCTAATAATAAGGCCCATGGGTATTTACTATTTCTTTTTCTGTAATAATTAAAACCCAATACTTACCAACAAAGTGAATTATAAGTGTAAAATTATAATACCTACATACAGAGATTTGGTTGAATAAGGTGTCAATTGCGTGTAAATGTGATAATTAGTTATGTAAACACATAAGATAACAAATCATAAAATATGTGCTCTATTAGCACTGTACCTGACCTTTGTTATCCATGCATTCAAATCACACTGAAATGTCATGATTATTACCGTTGCTATTCAATTTGAAACATAATAATATAGTAGTTGTCTTAAAAGCATTCGTTTATAAATAAAATAAAAATAGTTTATTTTATATTCCAAAGTTACATTGTTGCATTAAATATCACTGCTTAAGATGTCAGTATCACATGTAGATCTAGACTTGTAAAATATCAACTACATTTTACGATTATAATCAGCCTGATTGGCGCAGATTAACTAGGAAGGTGTTCTGTTATGCTTGACCAATCGCAATGCTCACGTTGTGAGAGTAACAGGAGTTCATCCAGTTTTCCTTGACCCGTGCTATTCTGATACTTCACACAGCATTCGTCCTATTATTACAATATAAGGGGAGGTGTAAAGGATCTTTAACAATGGTAAGAAATATAAAGTTGTTTCGGTCGGGTTCATTTATATGCTAATTGGCGTGGAGGCGGCTTATTTCAGAACCGGTAGAGCGATAGAGCGCAGTCGCCTGCTGTATTTATAGTACTTCGGTTACTTTGTAATGTATTCAGGTTTTAAATAATACCTACGTATCATTTTCAGTAATATACTAGTAGTAAAAAAATTGGTTATTACCGATAAATTATATTTACCTAGAGCAAAGTATGAAGGTAAAACATTTTTAATATGGTTAGCATTGAAATAAATTTAAATAAAGGGATATTTTTTTCGAATGAAGCATTTTATTTATGTAAATTTATAATTATATTAATCTTTACCTTCCTAAAGAAAGAAAAACTTTTGTATTAATATCAATTTTAAAAAGCTGTCCACTAGATGGCATGGTAACTAAATTGTAAATATCATTATAAAAATGAGCTCAAAATTAATTAAATTACAAAATTAGCTTTTTATAATTCTATGCATCTATACCAATATGTATAAAAGTTAGAAAATACATTTTATATAAGGATTACATTACAAATTAAGAATTACCTGAACTCTAGCTAAAATGTAGAGATTACACAATATTATTTTTTTTTTGTAAGGGAAAATAATCGACTTATCATGCTCTTTTATTTATTACACAAAATTTAGTAAAGTACATGATAGATAACCTTTCAATGAAATGTAATTTTTGGTTCGAGATGAACAAAGCAATGTAGATGGCGCTAGTTAAGTTAAATGCCGGAATGGTTTAGAATTTAGATTAATAGGAACCAATATTTCTGTAAAAACTAGGAATCCATAAATAGTTAGTTTATTAGTAGTAGTATAAATTTATTCATGAAACAAGTATTCGATGATTCATACATATTATGATAAGAAAAGATTTTTTCCCTTTCACAGCTCTTCATATTTAACATTATCCTTCAGTAAAAGAAAACAAGTCTGTCCATTAGTGTAATGATATTAATTTTTATATGTTCTATTATTCGTATTCCTTTATTAACTTCCTTTTTTAATCTTTTTGAAATTTTTAAACCCTTAGGTTTATACTTATACATATTATAAGTAGTAAGAATAACGAATTTTGTAATTAATGTTCAATCTCACTCAAAGAAATTACCCACCTAACTAGCTATCTCCAAATAGGAGAAATTTAAAAAATCTATTTTATCTGATAGGTAGGTACCTACCTACCATAAATAAAAAAAATTAATCCATATAATTTAAAACAAATAATATTTCATACCTTATCTGGGGGCACGGTAGTGCCCCCGCCAAGACGAGCCAAACGAACGAAACGCACGGGCACTACCTACCTTTTCTCGAAGCGCTTCGACGTTTTTTTGAACCCTCATAACTTGGGTTTGGATTATGCTAGATCAACAAAATTTTCGGGATATATTGTCAAAAGCGGACTTATTGAACATATTAAGTTTTAATTACATTAGCTTTTATACTTCAGATTTTATTTATATCTAAAAAACGCTAATTTCGTCACTGACTCACTGATGATCATCAAAATTCTTAAGGTATTTCCTAATGTCCTAGAAAGCTGAAATTTTGTATGTAAGCTAGTATTAGCACACAAACAACAAAAAAATTATAAAACTTGTAACTTTCATCCCCCAACCCCTTAAACTAGGGGATGGGAGTTTGTATGAGACCTGTAATTTTAAATTAAATTTTGATGACGCTAGAGGTCTAATCTAATAATCTAAAACTTGGTTTCCCTAGATATATATATATGTATAGGTACTCCTTGTTAAAAAAAAAAATAACTAACTTACAAAAAGAAATGAAATCCCACCAAAAACATTTTCATGTAAAATGTTGCCAAGACGAACCCATATGACT
Organism: Colias philodice; assembly: GCF_061535455.1. Classification (NCBI taxonomy): domain Eukaryota; kingdom Metazoa; phylum Arthropoda; class Insecta; order Lepidoptera; family Pieridae; genus Colias; species Colias philodice. The sequence continues at coordinate 5,038,922 of NC_143090.1, forward strand.
CGCACTGTCAAAAAGTTATCAGATCTCATGTAGAGCCAAGCTTCTAACACTACACGCCCTAACTCTACAAGGCCTAACTTCACAAACTCTACACCTTAGTCAAAATATGTGGCTTGGCCGTTCGTTACTACAAGAACTATTGTATAACACAAAAGTAATGAACAGTGAATTAATTTTTCACCTTACGCCGATGTGAATGTAGCGAAATGGCCAAGCCACATATTTTGACTAAGGTGTAGAGTTTGTGAAGTTAGGCCTTGTAGAGTTAGGGCGTGTAGTGTTAGAAGCTTGGCTCTACATGAGATCTGATAACTTTTTGACAGTGCGAGTCATATGGGTTCGTCTTGGCAACATTTTACATGAAAATGTTTTTGGTGGGATACTATTACCTAATAAGGTAAACTGAAAAAATAGTTCATTATAATGTACCTATAGATACAAATAGGTACTGAATCTAGTAATTACGAAACTTTTGAACAGAAGGTTCTACTACATTAAATTTGAAGACAGGACCTAGGTAATAATGATATCAACGTTCATCTCCATTTATATTACTGAACGATACAGTCAAGGGAAAGTCTCGAAAAATTTCGAAATTGATAGATATAATTTTGTAATCACTCTCAAAGCAAATCTATGGTCATATTCACAGGTTTCATAAAAAAAATAAGTTGGAGAATGGAACCTACCTGTAATTTGGTAGATGATATAGGTAAATTCGATGTTTTTTGTTTCATGATGCACAAATTTTCACTTTTAATAAATTTGACTTAAAAGAAATGATTACTGATATTTAAACTTGAATGATTCAAGGATATTTTCACAATTAGGAAGGTACCTCCTTCTACATACGAATTTATGATATTATATAGTAGTTTCCATTACCATCCACGTTACAAACTCAATAGTGCCCATTAAAAATCTTACTGTTGATGTAAAATCGACCAATGAAATATAATTAATCGTAATCTTAATTAAATTGGTGATTGTACCCATTTAAGAATAAGATCTTTCGCAATTATAAGAAACTTTCATGCCCATTCCCTTTAATTAATTGCTAATAATACCTACCTACTAATTGCATTATATTAAAGTTAATATTTGAAACAGAAGCTTACCTACCTATTAACTTTTTACTTAAAACGAAAAATGAAAAAAAAATGCAGTTTTTCTTTATGCATAGAAAAGAGGGTTTAAACTACCAAGTACCTACATATCTATATTTAGTTGCAAAAAAGGATTACGGATCTGTTGTCGGTACCTAGTACCTACCTATATCTTACTTTATAATTTACTAGCTGCGCTCCGCGGTATCACCCACGTGGCTCCGTTCCTGTTTGATGATATATAGCCTATAGCCTTCCTCGATGAATGGGCTATCTAACACCGAAAGAATTTTTCAAATCGGACCAGTAGTTTCTGAGATTAGCGCGTTCAAACAAACAAACAAACTCTTCAGCTTTATAAGATTAGTATAGATATGATGATCATCATTATAAATTCTACCCACTTAAAATTGAGTAAAATAAATTAAACATTTCGGTAGGTAAACTCAGAATAACTGGGACACCACACATAACACAGAAATAAAATAAGCCAAGACACGACGAAATATTTATTTTTTTCCCTTTCATACATTCTTTTTCTAAATTCGTCAAAAACTGTCGAGAGCACATTCATTTTAATTATACATCGTTACTTAATAAAACTTCACACTTCAGGCGTGATGTTTAAATAACTAAATTAATTAATTTATCTGTACAATGTTTATTTCGAGACCTTTATTAGTTACAATAAGAAGAAAATATATTACTATCAGAAATTTCTACTGAAGTTACAGTTTGAAATATATAATGGAGCTTATAATTAAGAGAGCCTGAAAAGCAATTATTTTTTGCTAAGTAATTTTTGTGAACTTCCATAAAAGGAATAAGTACTTTGCCAACGTTCTATAAGATTATTTTTTAATTTTTGTAAACACATTCGTGGATAAAGTTAAATATGTGTATAATATGTAGTAATTATTTCCAATAGTTTATAGACAGGTATTCATAAATTGCTTTTCAGGAACGAGACCTCTGTTAATATTAATTTTAATATGAAGATAAAGAAACCACACCTTTGTCTGTGTTTGAATTTGCTTCAATAATTTTACACAAATTATTTCGATTATCAGAAGAAATTTTTCACAATTAATAGTTATAGCTGTTCTCTGGTTTATAGTGCATAAGATTTGAGTTTCACACAAAATAATAATGTGCGAATCTCATTTTTATGGTAAAAGTGAGAATGATTCTTAATAGAATGGTGTGGTCTTATCGTATTATTGCAGGTCAACACATAAATAAGCAGAGATGCGTTGCGCTTATGTAGAAATTCGGTTACCTAGACGAGGTCGCCATTTTGTACAAAACACCTAATCATCTAAATTATTACAGAACAATAAAGATTTAGCGATCTACTAGGTTTACGATAGAACATTTATTGACATACGATAAAATAGGAAAGATGTACGAATAAGTAGCTAAATAGTAACATGACAATTTAAGACTGGTATGACTTTATTCATATCACTATCAATGAATATTTTATATCGATACTTACATTAGAATATTTTCAAATAACTGTACAAAGTACACCTACGTTTTCACGATTTTATTCGATGTACGAGAAGACGAAACTTATTTATGACAATAGTATTAAAAAGACTGTAGATAAATTCGTATATAAATAAATAATAAAATATTTAACTAAAACAAAAAAATATAAAAGCAATAGATCGGCTTAAGCGAACAGTACAATGAGTCAATAGAGGACAATAGTAATGCACTTGCCCATATTACCTAATTAAATTGATTACAACATCAACTTCAATATTTTCAAATAACAGTAACTTAATGTATATATATCTACTAGAACTGAGTTAAAGCTTTTTCAGAAATCCATAATTTAAATAACAAAATGAGATAAGAAATTAAACAGTAATAAATATTTGATCATAATTAGGTAGATATATGCTTTCATAATAGCTTAATTTATGAGAGAATAATAACCATTCTTTTAAAATTTTAAGTATTATGATGCACTTATTTCCCTACATGGCTGCTCTCTTAAATTTAACTCTACGTCCAAAGAACACGTCGCAAAAATATTAATAACTGCCACCAAAGCAACCCGAGTAATTCAACAATTTGGTAACGAAAATAAATGTAACTGATTAGGTCTTAAACACTTTCCAAACAGCGTTAAGAATACAACAATAAAGCAGTCTCACAAAAATATTTTACAAATTTATTTTAATAGATAAACTATCTAGAAATCATAATTCATCAGCTGAAAATATTATTTGCATTTTAGATACTTAAATAAACTTTCAAATACATCTGTATTACACTAGATTCTATCAATATCAGGAATCGTAACTACGCATACACTTAGTCTGCTTAAAATTACAAGAACATTTCGTAATTAATACTATACACAAATCGACAACACAATGATTATCTTACTATGAGATTCTCTGGGACTCGCGGCGCACCGGCACCGTTCCGGCGAAGCGTCCGTTTTACGTAAACCACGGTACAGCTCAATCGCAATATCTATTCGGGTAACAAGCGCTGGACGTCAATCCTCTTAAGTACGACCCTCAAACACAACACACTCGAGTCAATCGGAACTTGGCCTTCCTCGGATTTAGCTGGCTATACCGTGATGAAGGGGGTAAGTCCCAGAGAAGGGCGCGGGTCACTGATGGTGTTTGGCGGGCGCCGCGTGGTGCAGCGCCACGTGGTGCGGCGCGTGATGGTGGCCGGCGTGGTGGTTGTGGTTGTTGGCGTTCGAATTGTTGTTATTGTTTTGGGCCGCCTGTGCCGCCTGCCTCTGCGAATTCTTCTTATTTTTCATTCGTCTGTTCTGGAACCATATTTTCACCTGCCTCTCGGTAAGATTCAAATTTCGTGCCAGTTCCCACCTCTTCTGCTTCGAGACGTAAGCGTTGAACAGGAACTCTTTCTCTAGTTCCAAAGTTTGGAACTTTGAGTAGGGTTTGCGCTTTTTCCGGACGGTCACTTGACCTGTCCAGTCCAAAGGATTTGATGAGCCACAGCCTACTCCAACACCGACTGACATCGACAGCGATCCTGCACAGAGAAAATTGAATTAAATATTTTGTTTTTAATTAAAATGTTCTTTTTAGTTAAATATCAAATCGTGTGCCTAATAAATATGATGACGATCACCACTTATATTTAATTTCAATGAGCCATTTCTATGCAATGGTGACAAATAAAATTGAATGCACATTAGATTTTCATATAGCGTGATTGATTACCACAAGCGGTCCCTTTGATGAGATCACTATATAACTATAACTTTGTATGCGACCGCCAACCTCCTCGATATTCGATGCAGGCAAACTGCACCATTTCCTATTATTCAAACGGTACTATATGTGAGCGTTGTGAAATAGATGCCTCATTGTCTAACAAATTAATGTTTATGCTCTGTCGTAAGAACCTTCACAAGAAACGTCCAATTATTTATTTAACTCCGACGTCTTAGTGGGTTTCAATCATATTTGACACACTTAAAACACGTTAAACAATTAATTTAATAAAGGAAACTAATAAAATATGTTACTTGTTACTTTACGTGTTAGGTAACGCTTAGAAACAATACATTATCGTTTATAAGTTATGTTGCTATAATTTATCATTGTAAATGTTATTTTGTGATTGTCTAATGTCTCATTTAATGTATTTACATGTTTCGCATTTTATGCATTGGCGTAATTTGACGAAAGAATTAGATAAGAACTAAGTATTATTTTTGCGTCATAGATTTGCTTACGTTACTCAGTTGGTATTTTATTTTATACGAAAACTGCTCCAAAAGGACTTTGAAGAAGACTACCTGCTCGGCACGTACTTATTAAGTTATTTCATTATTAACCTTTAGATGTATGCACTTAAAGTATATTATGGCATGACTAAAGAACTTCATTGACATTTTTGTATTTAAAGTTGGTTGATTTTATAATAATGTCATGTATAGTATAAATAATAAAAGTGAGGAATTCATTTTAGAACTACAGTTTATAGATTTAATTTTCTGGATTGACATTTTTCATAATTTATGGAAAACGAAATGACATAAAATACAAGCAAGTAAAATAATTCGATCTGAAACGCGGTCATATGAATTTAGCAAAAGTAGGACAAGGCATAATTTAGCAAACGCTGGTACATCCAGTTGTGGTGTTTCCACGAACAATACAATTGTTTAAAGGGAACATAATGACAAGTTGAGTTGTCAATTAAGAGGGGATAGGTAGCGATCATCGGTAATAAAAGTGCGGGTTCCGTTCGCCCATAAAAGTTACCTACCCGACCGCGGGCTCAGCGATCTTGTGAGAACTTGTCAAACGTCAAACTTTTTCCTTAATGCAAAGCCTCAAGGTTGAAAATCATTCACAGTGACTTCAACTGTTATGACTTTCTGAAATTTTAGGTTAAGTGTCAAGAATTCGCGATTTTAAACAAGATGAATTTATTTTTATATCTGAATTAAAGCGTCACTTTATCTGTGTATTGTTCGACCTTCAATGATAAGTTGTTATTACGAACGAGGAACTAATTTGTTAAAACATTGTTATGAATTTGATATTCATGCCCAATTTGATGTTTTTAAAACCGTAAATATATAATATATAAAATAAATGCTGATAAATTGCTATTCTACAGGGTGTCCCACTGTTGGTATACTAAGCTCAAATGAGGTTATAGTTCTGTATACGCTGAGTTCGTAAAAAATACTTATAAAATTCCAGACGCACTATTTTTTCAAATAGATGAATTCTTAAAACTCTATGTGTACAACCCATAACAAGCAACCCGGCCAACTTTGCCACCAGCACGTGAGCTATCGTTTAAGATTATGTTTTCATAGACAAAATGCTCACATTAGCGAAGCGATATATATGACGGCTGCGCGAAGCTAGAGAAGAAAACATGGATTTTCAGGAAAAATTTAGCAAAAATTTTTTGACGTAATTTTGTTATTTAATTATTTTTTACGTGATCAGTGTATGCAAAACTACAAGTCCCTTCGCGCTTAGTATACCAATAGTGGGACACCCTGTATAAATAGCAAAGGACGGCAAACGTCAATTGCTTTTAATTGATTTAAAGCTGGCTTTATGAATGATTTTTATAACAATTAGGTACAATAATATGACAGTTAAACTAAAATGAAACTACACTAATGAGAGTCATTCTTTACTTTGTACAAAGTCATAAATGTTCAAATCAAAGTCAATGTCAACCTCAGGTGGGCCGTAAACATACAATCATAAAGTGACGTGAACACCTCGTATAACTTTTTCAACAATTGTTTCCTTTTAATGGGCCATTATATGCACGTTTTACGCAAAATTATGTCAAGTTACACGTCTGCTGTAACAGAGGCGCGATAAACTCATCTTTATGGTTAGTCAGCAATCGAAAGCAAAGCAAACTGTCTAGCGTGTACAAACGTTTTATTGCTATAATAATTGACCGTTGTTTACTAATTACTACTACATTTTCGGGGACGAAACCGGTGATGTGGCATGCCAAATTAGTAACGGTTTATTATATCATAAAACTGATTGACAAGAAGGGAATAAATCTCGAACGTTTTGAATAGAATGCATCTGTCCCGTCCATTCTAAGATATGGTTTTATAGCCTCATCAGCTTCTAATCTATTTATTGAAGCACAATGTTTGGTTTATTGCTAAACACCATTTATTGTCTTACGCTCAGGTATCGTGTTCATTTATTAGTTATACCTACCTACTTTTTTATTGGCGTCTTATTTTACGTAAACTTTAATTTATTGTCGGTAGTATAGCGCCGTTTTACATTGCCTATAAAACGGCGCTTACGGTTCGTTTTTAAACATTTGTAGCACGTGTTTCGTTCATTCATCAAATTTATGGTGCTGTGTGGGAAAATGTTTTGATTGGTTGATTCTTTTGGTATTTAAACTATTTTATCATTATTGGTATGCGACCTACTATATTATTATGAATCATGTTGAATTTTCTTTATTTTTTTGCAAATGAATTGACTGTAAGAGCAATTATTAAGGCTCAAAAATGTTTATGCGCTATTTTAAGCATATTGATAATAAGGGTCACAATCATTTACAATCTACTCAGAGCAACGATCACTGCGCTATACGCCATTTTACATTATGAGTGCAGCAAATGCAACGATAGCTGTGTCGCACTCTTGCAACGCAGTGATAATACACTCCCACAAGCACGATTACCACGCGCCTGTGAGCGTGAGTCACGCAAACATCTTTAGAGCGTTGTTGCTGTGTGCGTGTGTATATCGCCCTCTAGTGGCAAAAGGAGTACAACTTTACGTGTAGAGGGGTCAAGGTTGACAAATCCACCAAAAATGATTATTTCAAAAGAAAAAAACATCTTCACTCCATCATCAAAAAACAATCAAATATTTTTTTTTTATATATATAAAAATTAAACAGCTATGCACAACAATTAAGCAGTATGAATTAAAAATAGATGTCGAACTTAACACTCGTATCTATTCGTATACAGGTATTTGTTTACAAATTAAAGAATGTTTTGGCTGCACATGTTCAGGGCGATAAGTTAGTTAAAAGATTACAAACATGACGTGAGGCGACCTAACGTCAGAAAACGTGAGTGTAAATTCGACATCAGACGAAATAAAACGATTATGAAATAGACTCAATGTAAATACTGACCTGGTAATGCACTAGGAGGCGGATAAGGTGCACTCGATACTGTGTCAGGTGCATAATTACGTAGGCCATAAGCATCATGTGAGAACCCGGATGCTTCTGAAACGGCAGCTCGTCGCTCTTCTCCCCCAACGTAGGACAGAGGCTGGTCTCCTCGCGGAGCGCCATATGGATAATTCCAACAAGGTTGTGAGAAGCCCTGATGACAACCATCGGCATAAGGCTTGTACTCTCCACCGCTCGTCGGCCAAAATGGCAAAGCAGATTTGCGCTCTCTTTCAACCGGGAGGTTATAATACGTAGGACCAGCTGGATACTGATGCTCGAAGGAGGCAGCTGCATCAGGCGGGTAACCCCACGACTGCTGAGCGTGTCGTATGACGCCCGGTTCGGGTTCATATCTTTTGGCTGGTATATGCAGAGGCTGTGGTGGGTTCGAACCCACGGAGGCCGGGGACGCACTGGAGGCAGAAGGCGGAGCCGCAGCTGGGGCCGCTGGAGGCGAGCCGCCTGGTGGTGACGGGTGCGGCTCCTCGTAGAGCGTGCCGCCGACACCGTTCATCATGGTCCACCAGGCTGGCCCGGCGGAGTGCCCGGAGGCGGGCGCTGGCGACGCGGCAGCCGCGTCGCAGGGCGCGCCGAGGCCCCCGACATGGTTGTCAGGGTACAGGGTGGCGGCCGGGCAAGCCACGGGGGAGCAGGAAAGGAGGCCGGCAGTTCACGCGCGCCGCGGGCACATCGCAGCACGCGCACACGCGACCACAGAACAGCGGCACATGAAAGTCAAAACGCGGTTCCCAATTTAGCCAGGCGACCGGACGAGAAACGACCGCAACGGTCTGAAATACTACTAAAGCTAACTGGAAAACTATAGGAACGACGCACGTCAATGTTATGACGAGCTCCTGCAACTGTAACCTTATAGAAATAAAGTCCAAACAACACTTCAACGTATGTTAATTAATTTAATAATCTCTATGATTATTACTCCTTATTGGAAAATTTCATAGGAAGTTAAAAAAGTTCGTATTAGACACTAGTTGCGAAGTAGTTTACAGCGAAGTAAATTTTATGAAGTCACGAGTGTATCGTAAGGTGTCCGCGTGAACAGAGAATAAATATACGCGAGGCGCGCGATCGGCAGCGCGGTCGAGCGCGGAGTGGCGGCGCGCGGCGGTGTGCGACGCTGGGAGCACACAGGCGCACGCCGAAACTCCATCTAGTAGCGGGCGGCTGAAGCAAGCGTTATTCTTTCTCTACGCCCGCCCGCCCGCGACTCACATTCCGTCCGTACATCGACTAATCAAATATTCGTTTTTTCTTGATCTGATATTTTTTGTATTTTTAAAACGATTACAATATTTTATTTTATTATTTAATTTGAGAAAAAAAAAACGAAATATCAGAATAAATTATAAATATAATCACAGTTTTATAAAAATTATAATAGATATATTATTTAATTTAATATACGACGAATTTTCTAAATAAGTATTTAATTTTATAAACAACCTATTAGACATTAGTGTAAAAAGAATTGAAAATGATCATATTCGCAGTCAATGTTCCTGCTCTACGTAGGTAGAGTTGTCACTACTGGGTGCGGACGCGGGTGCGTAGAAAAGCGATTAATGGAAGCAAAATAGCCATAAACTGCCGTTTAACCAAACTGCAAGCGTCACTCGACCATCGTCGAGTTACCATCAATAAAAAACGCGAGACTTTATGACGGCAACTCACTCACGTTTTATTGTGAATATAAACTTAATTTTATCGTCTGTTAATTTCACCACGAACAATCCTAGACTGTAGACATATTAAAATTATAATTATAATCTGTGTCAATGGCAAGGTCGCGGTCTCTGACTCATACTACTTTGGTGATCTTATAACTTTCACTTACGATGCAATCATGATCATAACGTCCAAGTTTCCTACTATTATACTATCTTTATCACATGTACCCTTTATACATATTATTAGTAGCAATTACAAGGTATCCACGTGGCTTAATAAATTCGACCTTACGAGCGTCAAAATAATTCGTAAGACACCTCCCCTCAACACCGTACAACCCTCATTGAAATACCAAAGAGAAACGAACAATGTAGGACACCCAATAAATCGGCTTACAATATTTCACACCTATACAAAATGCATGTTCTGTTTACACAAGAAACAGCTATAAAATATGTCAACTTAACAAAGGAAAAAACATACATAACACGCTAAGTAATGTTATAACTCTTATTACTCTTGTACGTGGATTCTTTCAACACATTATGATAATTGTAACCGCCTTGTCAAAATAATATATGTGATCGGGTCAAAGAATTAATTTCCCACACTAAGCGAATGAATAAAAGCAATTATAAGGTTACAACAATACTTAAACGACTAAGTAAAAACGTACCTAGGTACATTAGCTATTCGTATGGATATCCGTGAACTTTAATTTAAAAGGTTAACATTTTACGACGATATCAGTAAATATAAACGATAGTAGGAAATTTTGATAAATTAGAAATATTTATTAAATTCTATGAATATTATATAGAAGGTACCGTACTTCTATTAATATCTAAAATTGACGATTTAATGTAAATGTTTTATTACTTACAACCCAGTATTGAGCATATATAGACCGGGAGATACTGACACAAAATTTCGAGTCATTTGTAACAGGATGGCGGTTCTACAGGGGTCTTAGTACGCAATGACAAAAAGAAAAATGATGGTGTGAACGCTGGTACCGGTGGGTTAGTCGCGTGGGCGTTAGTCGAACTCGTCGGAAAAATAGCGAAAGTCAAACGATTTGTAACACAAAAATTTTAGAATTTACCGATAGCCCATAAAAAAGAAGTAGGCGGTAGTGTCATGCCATACTTTTCCGGTGTGACTTACAGCCCGCCATACCGACGCGAATGTGTTGATTTAAAAAAAACAATTATTCAACCATTTGTACCAAGCTAACTTTTGCACAGGTAACCATCGTCGTGCAGCCATTTACGAAAATCGCCATGCCATACTTTTCGGACGATTCCAAATGGTCGCCATACCGCCGAAAATCTGCAAAATTTTTTTATTTCGCCTATCTTTTTGTACCAGTATTGCATTTGGCTTTTTGGAGAGTATTTGATAAAATGTGACCATTATTATATTTGCCATACTTCTAGTAGGGGGAAAAAGTGCTGTCATACTTGAAAAATAAATTTATTATTAATTTATATAAGTGAAGATTTCCAACACCTAGATCTTTGAAATTTTGTATTTATATTCGTTGATCCTCAAACTTACAGGAAAAATAAGTGCCATACTGTTACAAATCGTTTGACTTTCGCTATTTTCCGATGAGTTGGACTAACGCCCACGCGACTAAGCCGCCGGTACCAGCGTTCACACCATCATTTTTCTTTTTGTCATTGCGTACTAAGAACCCTGTAGAACCGCCATCCTGTTACAAATGACTCGAAATTTTGTGTCAGTATCTCCCGGTCTAATAGCTTTCGTGAATAGTAAACAGAAGGCGACGTTATCGTAATTTAATCTATGCGCAGATGAGGCCGAGTACAGACGCGTTGAATGACAGACACAAACATAGGAACAAGTGCGCCTGAGCCGCGCCCGTCTATAAATATTTACGTTAGGAAACTCTCCAGGCCAATGGTCGGTGCGCTGCAAGTAAATAAGAACGCATTCTTATCTTTACATTTGCGTATGAAATTCATATACCGTGTAAATATATTAACTACACGATTCAAAGAGCGTGCGTCTGTGCAGCAGCTGTCTGTGCAGTGTGCTGTCTACATGAAGCATGAACTTTTAATCTAAATACAAATGGATTTAATATTAAAAATAATATTACCTGAAACCATTTAGTAGTATCGAGATTATTATTAAACGCCTGCATGTGTGCGTAAATGATTATTAAAAATCAGGACGCAATTTAAAAACTCGTTGCACTCGTTGTGAATTAATTTCTGTTAAACAACCTTTCTCTTATCACTTGGTACGTAACATCATAAATTCACGGTTTATGTACCTACCCTGGATCTTGCTATTTATCGATCAGGCTACATGATCTCCGAGATTAAATTGTGTGTAAATTATTAAAATTGTTTCGTGATATTTGGACTTCATTTCTATAGGAAAGCTCTTTTTGGTAGGTATTACAGATAAGTAATACCTAAATGAATTTTAACTAGGTGCCTATATTATATAATAAATAATAATGTAGTATCATCTAAAATTATATTAAAAATATTTATTCAATCAAAATATCATACATTTCCTTCTATGGTTAGATAAGAGTCAATTTTTAATTATCATCTCAAGGTTTCTAGTATGTCATGAGTTCACGACCAAGTCAAACAAACACCATTGCCAAGATAAAATTTATCGTGGCTTAGAAGAGTTATTTATTCTCTTTTTCATATAATTTACTGTTATGATATATATTACAATGTCTACGACAGATTTATCACGTAGCTTATTTTAATCTACAGAATATTTTTTTGTTTAACACTTTTATCGGAAATATAATATTTACGCAACATATAACACAACCAGATTAAAAACATGACTCTACATTTCTATTTCTCAATATTTCCAACTATATTATCTCCTATGATTACATAGAATCAATTATTTTATTAACATATTTCCTATATACATTATACATTTAGCATATATTAAAGTATAATTATATTATTTCACAATATTCACCTTGTCGTAAACTAGCTAGCGACGTCTGCGTGAACGGGCACTGTAACCTGTAAGCAAAATGTTAAACACAAACTTATAAATGAGATAACTATTTATATACGAATAGTTTTTTAGGCAATAGACATATACATTTGGTTTTCCAACGCTTTTCACTCATAAATATTACTTATTTATTCAAGTGCATTTAAATTATAGTTCGCTACATAATAATACATAGGTAGGATAGATAGAGATACTACACATTATATAGAGTACCATACAGTTAAATAAAGCTCTTAAGGAATATTGGTTACATAAACAAAGTGTGTTCTGTATGCATTTAATAAATTTTGAAATCAATAAGTAATACGTAATAAGGTTAAAAGCAGAGCGTTTTAAATGTACTTCTAGTTACAGAAAGGTGAACACATGCCGGTCTATTTCGAGATGCCGTACTCCACCCATCATTCGCATTGACAAAGCCCTGCCATTCCCTACTTTATTTGTTGGCCTTACTTCGATACGAATATAAATAAATCCTTTCTAAGTCATTCGATACGGCGGAAAGTCACGAAGTTTACATAAAATAGGTGATTTGCGCCGAATGCCACGGTTTTTTCCAACCGTCATCGGGGTGTGGAACGCACCAACCCACTTATATTTGATCGAAAAAATATGTTTACAGGATTTTTTCTTTAACGATTAAGAGACTTGGACGTGTTAGCGATCGTAAATTCTGTTTTGTGTTTTGTAACAATTACCCGTGTTTCCGTAGAGCTTGATTTTAAACAGATTTTTGCTTCGAAAATAAATGGCACTATGATTAATGATCTTGCTATAGACCATTTGTTTACTGAGTAACTATTACATAAACTGAGGTAAGTTTATTTTATTTAACAAAAATACCAATTTCTATAAAACAACCTTGTACACAAGTACAATTTTGAAGCTCTACATAATGTAAACTTTGTTATCGACCTTTCAATTCTATATGCCACAGCCACGCTCCTATCACGATCGTAGTCTGAAGTATTTTTTTTGTTATTTTGATTCAAGTATGGGTAAATAGCAGCATAACTATGGCACGGAGCACTCGACGCGACATTTACGACTCAATTCCAAAGCAAAGGCAGCCGCAGCCGGCGACTATTTTCATTACCAATTTAATTAGATCTATCGCCACCGCTACGTTAAAAGAAAAGCTGCGTGATATTGAAGGGTCTTCTTACATTGGATATATGGAAAGGTTCAATGGTGTGGTGACAGGACGAGTTTGGATGCACATATCTCAGCCTGTCGGGTCTCGTTATCTTAACAATTATTATTTTTGTTTTTTACAAAACGCTCCCACGCTTATACAAAATGATAGTTTAATATTTTACCTTCTGTTATAATACTATGAGCTGTCCAAGAATGTAATCAATACGTTTGCGCAAATTTGAATATTGCGAATAACATGGGATGATATATCGTAGCGTAAACAGATCTGTTTACGTAACATAAAGACATATTTACAATAACAGTAGGAGGGGAGTGTGAGACTGTCCGAGAGTTTAATGGCGCGAAAACTGACTGGATCATATCCCTGAGTTTACGACATGAAAGCAAACGGCCGATTCATTTGCAATTCTAACTGCGATTTAGCAACGGTTCAACGGCGATATTCCTACAAACATCACAAACGAATTTCATATTGAACATTATTCCTGAAACCAGACATAAGATATTTGGACTCTATCGCAGCGAGTACTCCGAGAATGGCCGCGTAGCAAATATTTAACTACGATGTAATATCAGTATGTGTATTGATTCATGCGATTTGTTATTCCATAGATTAGTTTAACCATATTTTGCTTTATTCATGCAAAATGTGGTTAAACTATTATATTATATTTTTTTATTATGGAGTCCAACGAATTAACATATACATATCGTAACGTATATATCTTAATTCATTCGACTCAACATACCTACCTGATAGCTTGTCGTAATATAATTTATATCTTATTTGAATAATAAAGTGGATGCAATGAATTATTTAATAGCAAAAGCCATCGACCACCTAATGTATACGAGCGCAGAAATGAAATTTCCCATCGGAACTCCCTCGATCACTTACCTACCAGATTAGGTTCTACGCACTTGACGTACATACTAAGCCATGTGTTACTCGGTGGTCTAGCCAATCTGTATTCGATTCACTCATGCAGCTGATATTATCGTCAAGGACAAGATTTGTGATTCGTTCGATCGCCCGGAATAGATCATCCGTTCGATATACGAGTCAACTGATGAATTAGAATGTCAGTTTGTAACATTTTCATGTGAATAACCCAATTTCAAGCGACAATTCTGTGCCTCCAGTGAATAAGGGAATAACTCAAAAACAGCACTTTTCAGGAGAGACAAAAAACTATATATCAATACTAAATATTTATTAATTCAAAATTTTAAGCTTGTATGTGTAAGATATGATGTTAGACTATATTTTTACATATGAACACATATTGTAACAACCCCATAAATATACTTTTTTCGTGTTTTTTTGTAGTTGTGGCCTTATGAACGAGTACTTCATGCAATAACTCAATGTATTCACATACTTTTTTTTTTACTCTTTGCAATATAACGACTTATGCCCTTATGCACTATGTTCATAATCGCACAACACGACTTATATTATTGCCAGTTTTGGTTTTATAGAAATGATGTGACTTATTATGCTTGAAATTTGTGTACTTTATGACTCAATTGAGGCATTTTAGTGGAAAAACTATGCACGTAGCTTGAAAAACGAATGAAATAAACGGGTTTTTTTATCGTTATTAGATAATAAAAACAAAACAACATTTAGGTATTTATGCATTTAACCCTAGAAGTCCAATCTACGTAAATTTGACGTATGAACTCTTCTATATTTACCATCGAATCGCTGCAAAATCCAGAACCAACTTATTAGCAGTCTAGACCTAGCAGTACATAGTTGGCTCATCCAGGTAAATTCCGCAATTTGGTTGTAAAGAGGATGTTGTGCGTCATTTTTACGTATAATTAGGCTTTTCGTAACTTTTAAGATTGTTTCAAATTTTTATTTTGTGATTTATTTGAATAATTTTTTTCTAAGTTACGTTTCACATGATATCTATAGTATTATACTATAGATTGAGTATAAAATGGAATCCAGACAACTTTTATACTAGGACGAAAAACCTTCAATTTTAGTACCTAAATGACGATTATTGTCCTCCGCTGGATTTGGACTTCAAGCAAGGGGATTGGGTGGCTGAAGATGTTGTCCGGAGTAAAACCGAATATGTTATGGGGTTTTGTTACCCATGTATAATGAAAGTCGTAGATTGTAAAATAAACCTTTAATCGATCTTTCAATAATACAGTACTATGTTGTTTATGCTATACAGTGTTTCACCAGTCACCACAATGAGTCTAGTCTGTACAGGTTAGCAGGAGACAATCATTGAGTATTGGTATTTAATATTGTCCTAGTGAAAATTAATCGTCGAATCAATTTAAAATTCGATCAAGTGCGTTCCGTTTCGGAACGCCACAGATAATAAAATATAGATAATAAAAGAATTTTAGCAACGCCACAATGTCATGGTGGTATACATTGAGGATACAAGCAGTATAAAGAGATAAGAGAAGCCCGAAAACCATATTCCTGTATGTTCAGTTAATACAGGAAAAGTTATAGGTGGTCAGTGGCGATATTTTACGGTATGGTATAGAATTTTAACAATTTCTATATCATATGATATTAAAATAATGTAGATAAATAAAGAAAATACAATGAGCCGCAAAGATTTTATGAAAAAATTAAGCACAGATTTGAAGGTGCCTTGGATGCAAATACGACTTGTGGCACGCACTTTGAAGAGACTCTACTGACAAAAGCCCAATTTTTTCAAAATATGTGGTACCAGAGTATCCATAAAATGTTTACAAAAATGCAGGACCAAAGAAGTATCGATATTGCGGATTTTTTCCTATAAATAAGGCAAATTACCAAAGCACAGTGGCTAAAACGCTATAAGCGGAGAAAACGATATTCATAATAATTGTCAAGACTGGTTATAAATACTTTTTTTTATGCGACTATTATAGACTATAGTATTATTGTCTTGATTATTGTAGTTAGATAATTAAAAAAAAAGATTAAAAACGAGTTATTTTTTAAAAACTTACCCAATTATAAGAAGAAAATATAAGTTTTACATTTTTGTTGGTTTTTTTTAGATGATTCAATTATCGTTCTGTATTTATATAAACAAAGAGTATAATATCATTAAATGCACTTAATGTGTTAACTGTATTTTTAATATCTATTGCAAAAAATAGTTAATTTCCATAGAAATATATTAGTATCCCAAGTTAACTGATAAATACCTTTTTTTAAAAATATAAAGATTTGTTGTTGCAGATTTATTGAAAAAACTATTTAAAAATAATAAGGAATAGTGTGTGTTGTTTCCGTGCAGTATTCAATTAATAGACCAATATCAACACGGCAATAATGCCAAACTGTCTCATGTCGTCACTTGAACCCAAAGAGTACTATAATAATCTTGAACCAATGACACTAAAAGAGTTGTTCCTTTATGCTCATGTTAGAAAAATGACACAAATGCGTTTATACTAAAATAGTGTTAGGACTGATGGAACAAAATGAATTAAGTCTTTATTCAAAAAGTATAACTACACATACGTCTTTGTGTTCGTGGGTACTTTTGACTCGAGACGAATAGTTCCTTTGCGATTGCCTAAAATGATGGATAAGGTAACTTATACCGTTAATCACACCCTACTTATACCGTTTGGGTCATTCGAAAAAATGGGTTAGGACGCAGCTAGAGATATGACCTTTTGATATGTTGTGTATTTTGACGAGCTGAATCCAATGGTGCAATAAAAACCAAAGGGAATAACTCGTCTTACTCCCTTATTCACTGGAGGCACAGAATTATTGATCGCCTCTTTTTTATATTCATTTAAAATATTTTTTTTCAATTAGATCATTATTTCTAGTATGGATATGTCGGTAATATCCATACATACTAGAAATAATGTATCTTTTTATAAAAAAAAAACTTGTTTTCCTAATTATCCTTCTATGTAATAATATATTTTATTAATAACGGAGCTATTTGTGTAATTTAACAATTAATATGATGATTTATTAATATTTGTCTGACAAGTTCATGCACGACGATGTGATTAAAATGTCCCCGTCGACATTACAATCGCTACAATGTTGTGTGACTTTTTGTATATAATTTGCTCGGCGATAAATTAAAGCATTAAATTAACATGCCGCGGCAAACTTAAACAGTATAATGGTACCCTTTCAAACCATAATTTCCTTAAGTTATTAACCATGTGATACAATAAGTTCTATGTCTTTCAAAGGGACGGCTTTTTGTCACATAAGATTAATATACAAGCGTAGTTGTTATATATACAATACAAGTTTTACCTATATAGACATGCACGTATTCCTTCTTCAGATTTTACGTGCATTTTAAAGTAGGTATATAAAAGGTCTTTAACCTTAAAACACACATATAAAGTAAATTTTAAGGCGTAATCCTAACGTAATAAAAATGCAAAAAAAGCACAAACTTTGACAACGAGCACACGTCTTCTCATGCACATTTTATGCATTTCGTGCTTCTACCTGACCGTTTTATATCCACACTACAAATACTCGTGTGAACAAAATATTCGTTGACATATTTTAATATCGTCCCAAGTTTTGCAATAAAAATGAATAAATTTGGGAAAGGGAAGTGAAGTAAAGTAATAGTTCAACCACAAATTGAAATATGTACGCACTGCGTGTTACATGCAAATAAACTACCTATTTTTATTGCTAAAGGAAAGTTGTAGCATGTTTGTAATCTCCATACTATATTATTTCGTTTGTATATTCAATATTTATATATATTAAGCAATATAAGTAATAAACTGCCCCAATTTTTTGTTCTCCAAAAAACGTGTTTATATTATACGCATCGCGATCAACTGTCTAGATAAATATGAAGCCATAATAGAAAGCAAAATAAAAACAAAAATAAAAGATCAAATTCAAACCTTAGTATCATGTTCTGTGTGGCGTCGTCGCCTCACCTGTTAGTAAGGGCCGACCGCGAGGCTCACCGCGCTCGAACCTTACCCCCTACACGTCTGAAACAAAAAATACAATAGTAAGTTTATTTATTTATTATATAAATAAATAATATTATAAGACAGATATTTGAACAGAGGTTGAAAACTCATGAACTAATAAAAGCTGTTCAAATGTAGAGACCCACTTACGACGTTTAGGACTTATTAAAGTGGTAGGTACATGCAGAGACAGTTTGGAATATAATTTTCGTAACATAAACTAAGTTTAAGAAATGAAAAAAAAAGAATAAAAAGGAGAAATGTCAAAAAGTTCTAATAAACTAGTTCAGAAAATAAGTTCATTCTAAATAAAGTATATACAAGTACAAAAATTAATCTAAACTTTGTAACTATTGAAAAAAATAACCAAATTTTATAACGTATAACGTTACAATATTGTAAACAATGATTCCTTTAGTTCATTCTTAAGTAATTTTATGAACATTAAAAAGCCTACACAGTTAATACTCATTTAAACCCAAGACGCTTTTTTACTAGTAAATTATGTTTAAATAGGTAACTCATTATTTGCGACATTGTATTTAATGGAATACATAACAAGACACGGTTGTTTTATTTTTTTTCTTAAAAATACGTAAGTATCCATATGATTGAAGTTAATACGTCGGTAACTTAAACATTTACAATAAACATATTATATTACTAGCTTCCGCCCACGACTTTGTACGTGCATCCCCGTTTTTCCCCGTTCCCGCAAGAATTTCGGGAAATCCTTTCTTAGCGGATGCCTACGTCCTAACATCTACCTGCATGCCAAATTTCAGCCCGATACGTCCAGTGGTTTGGGCTGTGCGTTGATAGATCACTATATCAGTCACCTTTGTGTTTATGTACCTATTATACTATATATACGTATATAGATATGTCCCAGAAAGAGAAAATAACAACTTTATTAGTTTAGCATCCCAGCAATCTTAATACTATTATAAAGGCGAAAGTTTGTTTGGATGTATGGATGTATGGATGTATGGATGTTTGTTACTCTTTCACGTAAAAACTACTGCACCGATTACAATGAAATTTAGCACACATATAGAGGGTAACTTGGATTAACACATAGGATAGGTTTTATCCCGGAAATCCCACGGGAACGGGAACCATGCGGGTTTTCCTGAAAACGCGGGCGAAGCCGCGGCCGGAAATCTAGTATATTATATTTCAATCATTTCGTTGTTTTAACTATATTAAGAATGTTTAAAATAGCTCATGCCTTCATAACAAGAAGATCCTTTTGGGGTGAAGTAATTTTAAGAACTGGTAGGGCATGATATTTATCTGATTCTTCGACACAGCACAATAATATGTGGGGTAATTATAGAGTGGGTTATGAATACGTGATGATATGCCTGTATGATTATTTTTAAAATATGAAGCGAGATGGATATCATCATCATAAGAAATATAGGACTATTTTAAGCTCGTCTTCGTATGACGGTGGCAGATGAAACTTGAAGATTTCATACTGTAAGTAAATGGTAAATATATAATAAGATATATATTATACCTACTGATCGATAAATAATACGTAATTTATAAAATTGTATACTATCAAGGTTAATTGTTTGAATAAATACGATCGTTTTAAACTTCCTTACCATTTTACAATACATTCCAAACTCATAAAAAATGAAGTGAATTTAAAGAGGGTCGTAGAAAACTCAAGAAATCTCAGTAATAAGTGCCCACGAGTACTGAATTTATTTTATCGTTTGTTCCACTCAAGGAATAAGACTGTAAAGCATTCCCAATATTTTCTCGTAATTTGTCTTCGTATTTTTTCGTTGTGGTCATAAAATATTTACGGGGATTGAATGAATACAGGAGTGGTGAGGTACACGGTTTCCACTTCAGTAAATTAATTTATGTCCCGAAGAAAATATTATTGTTTACAATATACTTAATCAGGGGAAAGCGGTAGTCAAATAATTAGAATAATGTGCATTTATTTCACACCTACATGGTAAAATAATTGTGTGACTGAAGTGACTGAAATTTTACCACATGTAGGTATTTGCTCCGAATCGTAGTTGAGTATTTGAATGCATAAGGTTCCATAAAGTATCTATATAAAATGTACATAAGGAGTCATACAAATGAAACCATAGAGAATGATAAATGACTCCACGTCAGAATGTAGCGAATTGCATCCTTATTTGGGTACATTGCACTTGAAGGTTTCGAAGAACTGCAGTATCAAGGATCTTGCAAGTCGTTACAGATGCAACGATGTGCTTTTAGATAGCGTTTAGCCTCGCCTCGAGCATAATTAGACAGGTTGTTGACTGCGATAAACCGTGCCTACATGTTATATGTTCTTGTCAACATAATAAGTATTTACTATAGCAGAACCACTTCAAGCAAACCACCACTTATTCACATCCTGACTTGTTAGCGCGAATTAAAATAATGAAGACAACTCAGTACAAAGTAAATAGTTAGCGGTCGCGCTTTGTAATCAGACAGGTAGAGTATAAAATAATACTCATTAATCAGTATAACTTGCTAATGCTCCTATTATAATAAAAGAGGCGAAAGTATATTACTTTGTAACTAACCTACACGGCTATGAGAATAATTGTAGAATGTAGAGTCTATAATAATGTCACACCTACACTCGAAACAGTGTTCTTTTCAATAACGACTAACAATAATAATTAACAAGCACATTAATTAATAATATGTAGCGCTATGGGTATAGCTATTTTGTTTTTCTGAATAATTTAACCTTTTCATATAATTTCCCATTATTTTATACTTTAAAAGCTATCTTGTTCCTTATGCACATATCAAA
This sequence comes from Colias philodice, assembly GCF_061535455.1. Taxonomy (NCBI): domain Eukaryota; kingdom Metazoa; phylum Arthropoda; class Insecta; order Lepidoptera; family Pieridae; genus Colias; species Colias philodice. The sequence goes on from NC_143090.1 coordinate 5,060,396, forward strand.
TGAAATTAAGCAATTTGCTCTGAGAGCCAAGATACCTTAATATTTATTTTGGCGAGTGCATAAGTGCATTACGTGAAGTTTTATGGAGTTTTATGTCATATTTAGGGGGCGGAGATAAATGCATCTCTTTGTTTTGCAGGTTTATGTCCGAGTTTATTACGATATGTAACCGCTCGCTGAGAATAATCTTTATATTTACATAGAAGTAATGCTATAAAAATCCAGGACATGCTGCCTTCTAACCGTTGAATAAATTATAATACAGATTCATTGAATAATATAATATTTTAATACCTACATTTTATCCTATAGGAAGGTTCCTTCATTTATTAAGCATCAGATAAATAAATACATGTGAATGCAAATATTGTTTCTATTGGCCTTACTATCAAGCTAGTGGTTGTATTATTATCTTAGATTATCATTTATAAACCATATTAATTTTATTACAGTTTTCTAAATTCATTTTGTTTTAGAAACTCTTTTACTTCGTACGTAGATATCGTAGCCAACTTGGCATACATTTCGAAATTTAATTTTCAGTGAATGCGAAACCCAAGAAATTGCATTATATCGGTTATTGCACATTGCAATATGAGATAAGCAGGGAGGGAATTTGACCGCCCGCTACGTTTCAATATATTCTGACGACATGTGTCCACGAGTGGTTTTGTACACTTTTATTAAAACAACTCACTTTGTTTATTTTGGTTTAAATTATTAATATTCCTTGTTATTATTAAGATCACGTATGTCTATTGCCTTGCATAGACATAAAATAGTATTGCGTTTAATATTTTTATACCTATGATATAATGACAGAAATTAAAACAAAATATGTGATTTACATTCTAATAAGAATTAAAACGAAGAAGAACAATTAAGAAACATACACTATCTATTAATTAGGAGCACACACGGAATTCTTAAATTATCTCACCACCATGGCTTGCATGAAAAAATCTTGTTACGTTGGTTACCTACATCTGGCCTGAAAATGATTTTAGCCGCGCTCCTAATTCTGCTACATTTGCGAAGAACGAGCGAGCGGCGCGCTTTTCATCTCAGAAGCGCAACATTTACATTTTCGTCTCATTTATTTGCTATTTCGGGCCAACTCAGCCCTCCCCTCCCCTCGCACACCCTCGACCTCCCTACAATGAATAAGTCTTTCCGTGCGTCAGACGAGAGTAAAAACGGAATTGGGAAGGAACGCTCTATAAAGTCTAATTAACTTTGAAGTGAAGGCACAAATGTAAGGAAATATAAAAAGGTCCGTAGGAGAGATGAATTTACAACGAAGCTTCCTCACAAATTCTTGTACACAACACAAATTAGACAGGCAACAATGAACATCCTTTTAAATAAAAATAAATCTTGTTAATAAATAAACGTAAATCAAAACGACAATATTCATTTAGCTGACGCTTGCTAAAAAAGGAAGCGGGGGACGTGATAGGAATTTAATGCATTTCTGTTTATATTGAGATATTTTCAAAGAAAAAACCCTACGTTGTTATTCAGCGGTCGTCTCATATAAAAGTAATGTATCCCTTTTGTCTCGGGGCGGCTCCCGTTTCCTAATAGAAATTATTATATTGCCACCCCCTTGCTTGTCATTCGCGGGCCTACCTTTTAGCAGGAAGCAACTGTTTTTCGTGATTCAACTATAAATTCGACCATTGAGTCACTTTTTAAAACCATCAAGCTTCCAAACCATAATGGCATAATTAAAGATTACAAAAAATATTATATAAAAGCACATACCTAACCACTGTAATTAGGTTAAAGCATCTTGAAGTAGGTATATACGAACCCATAAGCATAGGTAGTTGTGCTAATATAGAGTTCCTACAGATAATTTTATACCTGCGTAGTGCGTATATTTATTTTCACTTCTAAAGTCTAAACTTACCATCGTATCTAACCTAACTCTGAGGTAGGTAAATATTTTACAATATATTCTACAAATTACTTCAATATCTGAATGTTACCTACATAATATATTTTTATGTTGCGCGCACATCTCGGGCCAGATTTCTGATAGAAAAACGAGTGAGGCCCAAACCGCCCCCGAATATAAATCGCCTTGTTATATTTTCCGGGACATTGGGATTCATGGAGTTTGTGAGCCCTGACGACAAGCTTCTGCGAGAATAGCTACGTTTCCATATATTAACGTCAGACTTTTTTTCTATTATTTATGATAAGACAATTTATCAGTTGCAAATTATTAGAATCAGGAATATAATAACTTTATGTTTATTTAATTTAAATGCATAGCATTCATAGTTTTCATCGAAAATTCAGCTTAGATAAAGAAATATAAAATTTGCTTTTGATATTCATTAATTTTCATTACTTCTTTTAATTAATATTCACGTTCTGTTTTATCATTGCCAAGACATTATCCACCATTGCCCCAAAATATTATTCAGAAATATAATGCAAATACAAACATCGTCAAAATATGTATATCAATGTATTTCTTCCCTCTTTAGGCGAGGGTGCTTAATAGCCCTTATTTCGTCCATCTCCTTTGTAATTATAATGCAAAATTATTTCATAAATTTAAGCATTGTAATAAGAAATGTTTGTTTTTTTTTCGGATTAAACGTAACATAAAGTCCAGGTTTACCTGCTTTCGGATTATACGTAACATAAATTCTAGGTTTACCTGCATTATATCTTATTTTGGTAAAATAATTATAACAGTATCTTGATTATGTTATAACCCATTATCCATTAATTATAGAGGTATATTATAGTGAGGTGCCAACAACTGATTGCTTTTAATCCTGTCAAGTAAGTTAAAAACAAGTTCTGTCGTTGAAATTAAGAAATAACAATTTGCATTTAAATTAGATTGTCGTTTTTCCATTAGTTAGGTTAGTTAGAAAACAACGACTTCAACACATTTGACTACATCTATCAATCATTTTCTCAACGTAGATACTTATGCATTTTTGTAAACATTTTTTTGTTTTCTATTAATGCAGACTCTAACAGTAGGCATACCTACATTCTTGTGTGTTGAACTGACTTTACTACAATATAGCTTATAATGCATACTAAATCGTTTCATATTATTCGATGTGTTAAAATAATACAGAACAGGACTTTTGGGCAAAATAATTTTGAATGACAATGAGTTGATAGCGGGTTACAAATGAACAAAGAAAGGTACAAAGGACGGTTACGCAACACGACAAAGGGTGAAAGGCTCTATGAATATGAATGAATTGCTTGGCGAAATTGGGCCACATTTCAACTTTCCCATTTTTTGCCGACAGTGTGACCTATTGTTTACAATTTATCTGGAACAATCTGAAGAACAGACATTGCAAAAAATAGATACAGATTGTGGAATATAAATTGGAGTGTTCGGCTATTTTAACACTTTTGTTATATTTTATACACTTAATTGTAATAAAAACAAACAGAACAACAAAAAGTGTCATCGCCGCATCTACAAAATTAACGACATTATTTAGTTTAAATGTTTTATAATTCAGCCAGCTCCCTAGTGTGAGAAAATCATTTCAGTAGAAAGTTTTACTGCCGCTTTTGTGATTCTCCGGGCGCCTAATTTTCTCGATTTTCCCAGTTCCCTCGACCGTTTGGACCGGGTATTTATTAAACGGCCGGGTAAGGGCGTAACTTTGTGCGGACCGCAAACTAAGCCCGGCTATGCTTCTCTAAATGAAGATTTGGCTTAATATCGAGTGTACGTTGAAACGTATGTGTTGTTATACTTGTAATTTCTGAATATATTTAACTAAAAAATTTTTCCAACTGATATTTATAGCTATTTGTTAAAAACAGTTCGTAAATATAAATACCTAAATAGTCGGCATTATTCTCATATTTTTAAACTCTATCTTTATAATATTATTGGTAAGCAGTATTAGATAGAGAGTTATCAGTAGGTAACACAACTATAGATTATACATACCTACCTACAAAATATAGATATTAGTTAAAAGACTATATACCTATTTGGTAGAAAACTTTGTATTTGAATAATAAATGAGAGATATAAAGTTTTAATTTACCTATCAAAATAGCGCATTTTCAAAACAAAGGATAACTTCTAATAGAGCATATATACATAGTTATACAAGAATATCGCATCCATAGCTTCCAACTCGCCGGAAACCTTATCTCAACTCAACTTAAGCAACTTACATCGTACAACTTTTGTCATAACGAATCCCGGGATATGTTTGGAAGCTCTAACAGTAATCTCGATTTACTCACGTCCTAATAAAGTATAAATTCTAATGACCTAGATAGGTGGGTACAGCCTTTTTGAAATAGCATGTAAGCTGAGCTAGATATACATAAGTATAGAAGTTTCAGTTTGTATAAAACTTAAACCGACCGCATTTTAATCTTATAAGTCCACATTCATTTCAGACTAATGATAAAAAATAACTAGACGAGCAGGTGCTTAGTTATAAGCAGTTAGTACTTAAAGTAGGTAGGTACTAAAAAAATATAAAATCATCATTACAGATTTATTTTTTTGAACTGTATCTAAATATATTAAAATAATTGCTGTAATTTAAATATTCGTAGTATATAGGCAACGTATTCTGTATAGTTACCTACCTACATTGGGCTGAGGTGTAATGAAAAACCGTCTTCCATTCTACCGAGATGTGGATGTTGAAAAAAACGATTTAATTCATAAAAATACGAGACAGACGATTTTCAGATATGTTTGCGGAGGGCAAATGTGCCGAATCGCTGAGCGAGTAAGACGATCGTAAATCGTCGAACCGCCGACGGATGAAAATAAGCGAGCGACACGATTCACTTGGAATCACAAACAATACTGTCTGTTCTTGTTTATTTTGCTTTGCTGGATATATCATTGTTTTTTTACGTTTTAAGACTTGAATGATTCAATGATAGCCTTGTCGCCATTCCTAAATGATACCTATATATTATAATTAATTTAGTAATTTGTGTCTCTATCGACGTCTCTACATGAAAATAATAACGACGTTTTACTTTGTTTAAGGCCATGCGCAGACGACAGACTATCCGTGACGCACTTTTTAGTCTGTGAAAATAGAACCTATGAAATTATATGCAGTAACGCACACGACGCGCAAAAAGTCCGGCGCACAAAAAATCCGTGTAATTCGGGCAGACCGCACCGCGCCGCTCCGCACAAAAGTGTGTGAAAAGAATTGAACGTTTGCTTCAACGCGCGCTAACGCAGACGGCGCACACTTTACACGATTTCCATAGCGTCTACGTCCCTACAGCTCTGCCGACAAAATGATCGAAGATGTGCGTCGTGTGCGTTGAGTCTGTGAAAAATCCGCGACCGACTTTTTGCGCGCCATGCAGACTTTTTGTGCGCCGCAGACTCGATCGCACAAAAAGTGTGCCGTCTGCGCAGGGCCTAAGAGGAAAAACAAGATAGATAAACTTAATATAAAATATTAATCATTGACATTTAAAAAAATATAGCTAATCTTTACAACTACGGAAAATAAAATTGGTTTTATTCTACAATTATGAAATTTAATGAGTTTTATGGCATAAAAAACGAAATCTCGTGCAAATTTGTATTTTCCAATTTAATTCCACCCATAAAAACACAGGTGTTTTAAACAAAATACGTTATATCGATTACGTTCAAAATGACATTGGATTATAAAAATACAATAATCATAATCCGTAAGAAGTAATCAAATTTCACCGTTATGTTATTAAGATAAGGTGGATATTAGGTTGTCAGGTTGGTCGATTAGTTTGAAAAGCTCCAATCGTGCCGGTTCGGACGCGCGGCTTTTATAAATACACCGTGCGGCAACCATGTTGCCTTGCGCGCCAATCACAGAGCATCCCGACGAGATGGAGCATGGCGGATACCTATGGGCATAATCACTCCCTATTATCATATCAGATCAAAGGATGGCCGTCTGGATTCGGCTTGGACCACAATCAAGAATTTTAAAATGCACTGAGGTCAACGGCGACACTCAAGTCTCAACGATCATTTTACCGTGTTTACGGAGAGGAAACATGGATTTCGTTTTAAATTTATTTTTAATTCTCATTAATTGAAAAATTCTGTATCAGAATTGAGACATGTTGAAAATAAGTTATATTTCTTAGCTATGAAAACATAGTTTATGTAAAATACTAGAATGTAGAGACTCTCATTAATAGGTCTAATATAATATTATGTTGTAGAGTTTTGATAAAGTTTTTATATTATTCTTAGGCTGTAGAATAATACAAATGTCTCCAATAAATGAATTTATTTGTTATTAACCTATTGTTATGTTTAACAAGCGAGCAGAATTTTAAACATCCACAACTGGTTTTAATAAATTAGGTGTTAACTACTTACTCATGTATCGATAGAGCTAGTTTAATAGTTGTCTAATGACAAGATAACGAGTCGAGTATGAGTGCAAGTAGATATTTACATTTAAACGAGCTTGATAAGTCTGTGACTGAAATATGGTAACAGATGTTTAGGGTGAACGACCCTCAGTACACTCCCGCGGCCCGCCCGCTCGTCCGTGATTTATACATGCGCCTACGCAGCTTGTAATCGATGTCGAGGAAAATTTCTTAATTTGGTAAGAGTAATGGTCCCTGCGGTAAATGAAGTCATTAACTGAGGTAATTAATTGAATCTGTTTGTATAAAATAATGTTACGATATACAATATAACGCGGGCACCCTTTTAATTTTATATCGAAGCTCACTGCGATCTGCATTATCATAAACTGTCATTAAAATTTTAAATACAACCTGAATTTCTTTGAAAAATTTTACCTCTCTTAATATCGCTCTTTTATTCAAGAATAATGCGGTAGTTAAGCAGATAAGTAAGGAAAATATAAAAGAGAAAAATTCCTTCCTTTGTTTCCATCACGTTATTATTTGGACGATTTAATAGACAGGTTGGAGGGCCGTGGATTGCTCGAGGTGATTTAAGAAAATTACATTATAAAAAGTAAAAAACGAATGGCTAGGGTGGGCGCGGCGTCTCTCAAAGACATTATTATAAATTTACCAATTTAAATTCAAATATGAGCCCGTCCATCCGACGCTCGAATCGAATTGTATTATGATCCAATATCTCATATTTCGAACCCATTGTTGTTGTTATTTTATGTTAAGATAATATAATACCTATGCTACTTGTATAAATTGTAAGTTTAAATGAAAACACGGTCTTTAAACAACAATATGCTAGTCAGTATTATTTACGTTTTACTACCGTCTATTCTCAAATTGGAAAAGAAAACACGAGTCGAATCTACGAGTAACTGAAGTTAAACAGTAAAAACTTTCTTTGTTACCCGATACTATCGGTAACTCCTCGAACTTAATTCTCATTTCAGAGGAAAACTGCGAACGAAGGGTTAAATGACATTTACGAGACCCAATATCTACCTTTACCTACATTACTTTAGATTAACGTTATATTAAAACATGGCAGCCGGATTAATTTGATCAAAATCGTGGGCGGTATGAAAACTTTTTAAATTAAAGTCAGATACGGTTAACGCTGGTAGATTTAATCTTTATTCGGAATATTAATATTCGTTTTATAACTTTTTGTGGGTTTGCGTTATGTAAGTTTATTTTAGGAATTTCCCAATGTATTGGAAAATAACGTATCAAATATCTACCAGTGTCCATTACCTACTTATAGAACATCATGGGATTTTACAATAGGGAAAATAAGTATTTGTTTTTTTACCGAAATTCACAGGAAAGACGAAGTTTTATAAGTAACTACTTCTAATACTTTTACAGTTACTGTTTTAAGGAGTTTCTTAACTTTATTCTTGTTTTTATATAGCTACCTATATTTCCTAGTTAGTTGTGAGCATACAACATAATTTCAAAAACTAAATGTATTTTAAATTCAAGACTCTACATTTTGCTTTACCAAAGATTTTACGTTATATGAGCACAGCTAAAGCGGCGTTAAATTATAAGTCTGATTCCGAGCTCCGGGTTGCAATTACGAAATATCCAAGCGATCCAATTAAAACGTTTATCCGCAGAATTCCGCAGGCAAGGAAACTTTCCAAGATTCCTTCATCCACGCTTCGTCGGCTAATGACTTCGGAATTCTTAAGATATCTCTCACTCGCAATGTTACTCGCTCTACGGCACGTTGATATAGCACTTATATCGATGTAGGTTATTACATTTTTATCGTACAATAATATTACATGGATATTTACATGCATAGAATCAATTAGTTATATGTACGTCTTTATCAGTGTACATCCTGTAGTGTCGTTTAGTTTCAATCGGTATCTACCTATAGGCATGGATAAGAAAATTATCCAGAACAATTTTGCGTATCTCGTTCATAATAACCCTGTGCATGTGGTAGATAAATCATCGAAATAATGAGATGTAAACATCGAAAAACCGTCTTAACGTTGATCTATGAAAGTAAACAAATGGTTTGGACTAAGTAAAAGGATAAGGAAAGTAAAGCTATTGCGGTAAGAGGGGCCATTATCCTAAACGCAGAGCGCTCGGCACGCATCCACCATATTTAACTAAGAGTAATATAAAACAATATGAGTGTATCGCTTAAGAGTTCGCTACATAAAGCTCGCCCCGAGAATAAATGGATTACTTATGTCCGCGGTGCTCCATCTAGCGGGGGGCTTCCGAACTGTATGAGTTATTGTTATTGCGTGGATTTCCCCGCTTCCGATGTGTTGCCACTTACGCCCCTATCGTGAGGAAACTCGTAAAAATCTGAACGTCTTATTAAATTGATTACATTTACAAATGTGTACAAAAAGGTACCAGAAAAAAGCATTTAAATCATGTAAGTATCATGAGATTTATTTACGCATTTCAAATAAAAAGGATTGTATCAAACTGTATAGTATTTATATATTCTAATTTGTAGATCCTGAGATCGTGCCCTTGATATATAATGATATTGAAGTTAAAGTACAAGCCGTTAATGTTTGTAAAATAATCTATTCTGGGAGAGTGATAGTAAGGTCTTATTAGTGCGAGGCCGTAAACCCTTCGTTACAAACGCATATTTCATTGAGAACATTAGAACACCCGCGTAGACGCTACTGCAACAAGATAGTTAAATGCTTACATTGATCATTGTACTGATTTCACTCAACTACTGCTCATATCAAGGGATCTTCAAGATAGTGCGAATAAAAACATACATAATGATACGATAAATCAATGTAAAACAAATCTGCAAATATAAGTAATATATATTATCTAGTTAATGGTAAGCACGCGAGCTCTATTCATTGTCGTTTTAATAGCGCAGATTTCATTATGTTGTTGAAATTCTCAAATAAATGTAGACATGTCTGATATTTAATTACAATTATATTATCCTACCTAGACGGGTAGGTTCTCTATGGTTACCTATTCGGTTTATGATAGGAAAATTAATTATTTACAAAGAAAAAAAAATGACCTATACCTACCTTCTAATTAAAAAGGGTAAAAATATTGCTTCATATAGGTAAGTATTATGAACACTGCAAAATAATAACATAAGTTTATCGACAGTGTTTTAATACATGTTTACCTACCTATTGTCTCCATAAAAACGTTTAAAGAACGGCAGATAATGGGTAATTTGTTCATACGTGGGAATTAACTTGCCGTGAAGTAAAATCATAAACTTGAAGCGAAGTCCGTATCAGTTTTTAATAAGATTATATATCCGAGACCACACAGGATGCCACAAGACTGGTTACTTTAACTTGATAATTCAATTCAAACATCCATTAAGATGCCATAAAACTGACTTTGGTATATTATTTCTTTTAATGCAAGCTCGCTTGTGATACTCGACTCTATGATGAAAAACTTATACGCAAGTTGATAAAACGCAAAACTTCATAAATAACAAGTCTCCTATTTTTAACGTATATTTTTTTATATGCTAGAGGTTTTCTTAATTAGGTCCATAGGTAGGATATCTACATTTAAAGTCAATAAAATGGAAAACATTTTACCATTACCACTACATTAAATTGCAGGTGTACAACGTACACCTGAATAAGTAATTCATACCTATATAATTTCCACCGTACCATCCATAGGTATATAATTTTATCTTTTAGTACCTACCTAGATATCCAAGTTTAAAATTATAGGTTATACGAGGATATAATACTGCCAGTAATTATAAAAATTTAAATAAACCTGATGGCACCTTTTTTTAAGTGGGGAAATCTTGCCTAAGATACCCACGGCTCCCGGGGAAGGAGCCATGGGTTATGTCGGATTCCTACCGACTAAAGCCCCACCGTGTACCTACCAACGCGCTGCTACGGGATGCGGGTACACTTTCGCCATCTTCCGCATGAACCTGATGACACCTAATTTATGTTATTATTAACACTATCTTGAATTTTTAAATAAGAAAACTCTCTCCTGGAAATTGAACGATAATAAACATAACGAATTAAACTTGAGATAATTGCCTAATAAACACGTAGGTATTTTAAAAAATGACGAATAATCCGGATAATCCGGTAATCCTCTATAATCCGGTATAGAAAATTTGATCTCTAATTTTTTAATTCTATCTAAAATATCAATCGTTAATTCATTTACTTTATTTACCATTTCCTACAGAACGCCGCTCGCCTCCGGTTTTTTACCCTTGAGTAAAACGTTTGAACCAGCGCCAATTTAACACACACGCACGCACTCTGTTTATTTTATTACTGGATTTTAAAAGCAACATTAAATTATTAGTCAAAGCTATCATTTTAAACACAACACAACTGCATTAAATCTAACGGCGTACTGACTCTTTGCAGCTTTCTCTTTACTAGCAAAAAACTAATTTGAATTTTAATAGAGAATTAGGTCAGAATTATTTTCTAAGAATCGTACGCACAATATGAGCAAACATAAACTATAGTTTAAGTAAATATAAATATAAATCTTTAATAAATCTAGAAAATTAGTAAATACGCCCCAGTGAATGCTGAGGCACTGATTATCTATACCTATATAATATGATAAGAAATATTATTGTATTTTAATTGAAAACTATATGAAGTAAGCTCGTAATTAGTAGTTAGTTATTCTTAGAAGTAATCATAATTTGTTAAAGTGAAGGATATATTGCTTACAATTGATTAGAGTATTTTTTTATTACTTTAGTGGCCACATAATTTGATGTTTTGACGTAGGTAAGTAAGAATTCCAATGTACTGTGTGCTTATTATTGTAAATAAAATTTAAACACATTAAAACTGTGACTTTTAAAAACACACATAGTACATCTGTGTAGGTACGTACATAAATTGACATAAAAAAGCTAATTTTATTAGATAAGTACCTACTTAGGTTAGCTCTACCGTGGCTCTACCTATGGTTAATTATTTATTTTACCTATGTAACTAGTAAATACTTATCAAAAAAATATTGGCATATTGTGTTATATTATAATAGAAACTTTTAGCCCGGTTTTCTCAAAATTTAAAGTAAGTACATTAAGAATAATGATCCTTATACGATTATTTGTTACAGCGCCACCTTGCGTGTACTACTTGAACTTCCATGATTAAATTCGGTACTGCGAGCTTTTTGGAGCTTTCATTCACATACATTGAAGCATAATTGAATTTGATCAAGAATTCAAACTTGATAATTTTTATTTAATTTAACATGCCTTCAATTATGTTTTTATTTTTTAATTATGATAATAAAAAGCGCATTTATGAAAAAAGGAATAATTTAAGTTGAGTAACTTACTTTATTTTTAAATGAAGAACCCATTTAAATTTTATTATATGATATAAATCAACAAATTTCAAATTCTGGCTTGGTAAAAAATAAGCTAACTATTGCTTCTATAAAAGAAATATTTCAAAACTAACAGGCAAAATAATTTTAAACAAAAATATTTTGCATTGTTGTTACTTTGATTTATCCCAAAAAATAATACATTTAATGTAGCAATATAGAATAGTAAACCAGTAAAGTTTGGTTTCAACGCCATCTCCTTAAAAGTAAGCGAACTAAAATCATTCAGCGACATCAGAGAATGCAAACATTTATTCCAATTTATTATTTTTGAGATTGATTTTTTGCCATGCGCTTTGTGAACAATAAAACTGTTATTAATAGAAAATATCATCAAGATTCATCCTGAACATTTAATTTTATATATTTTGTGCAACATGTTGATGTAAGTAAAGTTTCTTTTAGGTTTCTGCTGGCGGCTTGGCACGCGTCGTTAAAGGAAATTCCCATGGGGATGAGTTGATTCACCGTTGTTAAAAATTATCCTATTTCTAGCCTCCTAATTATTTGGACACAAAAATACGTATCATAACATGAAAAAAAGACAGCAAATACATTTTCCCATATTTGAAATATTAAAGTAGGTTATATTTTTCATCAATTTTAAATGCTCAAAATGCATAAAAAATATTTTCAAAGTCATGTTTTGTAATACTACCTAATAAAATAAATATTTTAGAATGAAAAAATTAATTAAAAATCAATCCCTCAACATACTTATTGAGATACAATAGTGAAATTATTTTGGTACATACATATATGTACATATTATATTATACCAAGATATAATTTATTATAAGATTGAAATCATTCGTCGTTTTTTTTTTATACAAAAGAACCAAAAGTTTTGTATACCTGAACTTAGAGCCGTCCCAAATATTACAAAATGTAACGCACACACGTTTAAAGTTTCAATGTGTGTTTATAAGTGATGCTATTACTTGTTTCGAGGCGGCGCCATATTTGTTTATCATCTATCTCTTTTACTCGTGTGTGAAATTACATTGGCTGGTGAAATAGATATTATAACATTATCTCTTTTTCGTAAGGTAAAAGCTCAAGTTCAAGAAGGGGAATGAAAATTTAAAAGCTCTACATTTTGACGTGTTTATATTGTTGCACTTATATTTTTTGTTTTTCTGCTCAAAAGAAACAATTAATTTCACAAAATTATTGTTTTCCTTCAGGTATTGAAAATTGTTTGTTTTTTACCGTATAAATACAAAATACAAGAAAATATAGCAACAAAAAAGTAAAAACAAACAAAGACCCAATGAAAAGTTCAAGTTCCTTCATAGTTACTTAATAGTTAATACATAGGTCTATTTGCTATACCTACTACCTAAAAACATTTTCTACTTACCCAAAAATTAACACGTGTATGAGTTGATTTACTTTTCCCTTTTACACCATCTTGAAAAGATCTGAAACAAAAAAGTCTCCGATAAAGTTTAACTGATATTGCATACCAAGATCCAATAACCTACATGTACATAAGCATTTTTTTTAATAATTTATAATCAGTAAACATTATTATATCAGTGTGGATATGGAAACAATCTAAAAAGTTGATAAGTACCTACCTATAAACTTTCGTTATATTAAATAGTTTATTATGGTCGCGTTTCGATTCTATAAAGTTCATATCTCTACATAACCACAGGCCGCTCTATCTAATACTTATGTAGGTACTAGGTATATTAGTCTCGGTATAGATGAGATAGGCGTAATTTATATTCGTAGCTATCTCGTTACTCAGATATCCTATATAGAAGCAGGTATACACGGCTACATAGACACCAGATACTAGACATAAATTAACTCTAGACTGCACTAACCGGGAATATTTACAACCGCAGCGCAAGATAATCTTTACTAAGTGCACATTTTACTGTCTTCGCGAGACCTCAGTCACTACTCCGCTTTATGGTAAGTTAAGCAAATATTAATGGCGGCGGATTTATGGCTGCACTCAATTACTATGCTTTTGTTTTAAGTTCATAAGTATTGGTAGCTCATAACAATAACCATTTTGTTTCATTTGAACGGTTGAACTGGACGCAGCTGAATTTATTTCGATAGATACTTGAGCTACCTACTTGAAAGCGTCAATTACTTACGTACTACAAAATCTGTACTTTTACGCTACCGTAATACCTGACCAACAACACCAATATGTACATATGACTGGAAATAATGAACAATTAAATGATGGAAAGTAGGTATCCTTATCTTGTAAATGTCGAAAGTAAAACTAAAGTTGGATTGCTAACCTCGAGGAAGTTGAAAAGCTCTCATACAGAGAAAAAATTATCAAAGTCCCGTGAAAATTTTACAAAGATAAGCAAAATTTGTATTAATTTAGACGCTTATGTAAACGTCAATGAACTTCAACTCTGATAAAACTAAACCAATCCTCAATCTCTATTTTATAATTTGTCCAAGATAAACGCCGTCATTGCACTAGCAAGTTATTAGTCGATAAAATTTAATTTACAACATATTTGCGGAGGTCAAGACCAGGACCGAGGGCACTCGTCCATACTCATGATTGATACGCAATAAACTCAATTTATTACTATACCGCTATAAACGCGATACTGAATGCCTAATCATCTATTAATCGCAATTTAACGCATCGACACTGTCAAATAATACTAAGGAGCGAGCAATAAAAATTTATTGCGTCATGAGGAGCGGTTTCCACTTTCACGCTTTTAAATTGTCTTCCTTGTAGACATTTTCTCTTAAATATAGATATGCAAAATGAGCATATCTATATTCAACAAAAATCTTAATTATATTAGATTGTAGGTGCCAAAGGTAAACTAAGGTTTAAAGGTATAATAAGTAGGTATTTAATAAATCTAATATCAAATTAATTAGAAATAATCGATAAAGTTGTATGACAATATAATTCAAAATTGTAAGACGCAATAAATAAAACCAGCTACATAAATTATATATTTTAAAGAGTCAATCATTATTTGCGTAGCATGAAAAATCAATTAAAACACGGAAAATGTAATAAATTCCAATAAGAACCACAAAAGTGACATACAGAACCATTACGGTAGCGATTGTTTCATTGTTTATCGAATAAAATTTATAGTGGTTGCAGGTTTATGAGAGAACTATAGCCGGTCGATGACCTTTAAATCACCTGATTACGCTTTTTTAATGACTTTGCGGCGTATTTGTTAATATTTCATTATACCTATATACCTACCTATAATTTTTGATTGTTCGATTGGGTTTATACTTTACCGTAACTTTTATAGTAGAGCCCTGAAAATTTAATGGTTCTATTGCGATAATATAATTTTCTCGTTATTTATATACTTAATCATTGCGTTAAATTAATTGCAAATACATATTTTCTTAAAAACAAAAACATGGCTTGAAGGTACGCCTGTTTAAACTAACTTATCGCTATGCCGCTACCGTGGAACTATTAAATAGGAAAACCTCGTCACCAAAGTAACAGCGACGGAATGTGGAAGTGTAACCTAAATACAAGAATAGTCCAAGGAAGACACAATCCGTTCCATTCAAAGGCTCAAGTCTTAGCCCAAACACCGGTTGTTTAGTGATGTTGTAAATCAAATCATCAATTATCGACAAGCGTTTACACTCGTGACGCCGCCATGTAAACAATCCGAACATTAAAACTGCTACCTACATTTTACGAGTATTCAATTTGGGGGAAAATCGATTTTATTCGCTCGATTTCTAATCGATTTATGAATAAAATTGCTCGTAGACGCTACGGCCTACGTATGGTAAACGCAGGCTGAATTTTAGACAACGAAGTGGTTACAGCCGTTGCCACAGTTTAAAAATTCTTTAAAAAATAGTGTACATTTCAAGACTTACCAATCCTCTATATCTAGTCGAAGTATTTATATAGGTACCTATTTAAACTAATGGCAACTGAATCACGGAAAATCACTGTTATGTTAAAGGCAATACACAGCACTTGAGTATCCAATTAAAATAATGTGTGAGAAAGTCCTCACTGCACTGCAGTGTATCGTTTAAAGTCGTCATCTAAACTGAAGTCATGCTAGTCCACAATTGTTACATATTTATGCCGCTAACAAAACACTAACAAATTGATATGTTTATCTACAAAGGACAATAAATTCATTCGTCCCCGGCCCACCCTTTAGTGAGGGGATCCACCCTTCTGATTAAAAAAATTGCAAAATATTACATAAATAATAAAAAAGCCAGTCGTCCCCTGGTTCTTTTGTGATAGATATAATTTTGGCCAACTCATAGTTCCGAGGAAATGGTCTGTAATGCTTAGAAAATTTAAAGGCCATGCATTATTCATGACTTGTGTTCAGGCGATGTTTCCAGGCGAAAGGAAAATGGTCCGTATTTTATTAGGTCATTTTTTACCCGCGTCTCTCTAATATTCTAGGTATTCGTATTGTTTACGAATAATACATAATATTATATTATTTAATTTAACACATCTTTAAACGAAATCATTTTTATGCAATGTTTATGAGAACAAAAATCTAAGTGAGCTTTTCTATTGAACTCGAGTTATTTATAGGAGTTTATAATAGAATAAATACTTCCCGCAATATATATCTTCATATTCCCTTCATTTTATGAACCTTATTTTTAACAATGCCAATAAAATTCAAATCTTTTATCCCTATTTGTACGTTTTAATTTCGGGTTTGATAGCTTGATGGGAAAAGTTATAATGGTTTGAGTGTGTAACACTTTCGTGAAATAAATAGACTCGAGAGACTTGTAAAATCTAGTAAATGGAAACGATAAATTATACCGTTAGGTACTTTTACGAATAGAAGGTTTAATTAAAACACATCCGTTGTCTGAGAAGTAAAGTAATATAGGTAGAAGGTATAACTAGACATGGCGTAGAAGGCATTAATATATTTGTTTATTTGTCTGTCAATAGTTTTTGCGACTAAAAGTTAAACTTAAAACTTTGGTAAATATAAGCTTAATGTACCTATGATAATTATTATAAGTAATATCGTTTCTGTTTACAATATTTTCACTTGAAGAGTGAAAGAGTCATATGCACATTAATACCCTTAGAGAACCTTTCTCAAATACCTAATAGAAAATAAGCATTGATATTACTTATATTTTAATTATAATCGACATGAATGAAATGAAATTGAATGAAATGACATGAAATAATTTAACATATTGTTAACCTACAGCAAAAATACTTCAATACATTATTTTGAAACATTTATATTTTGTGCTCAAAGGTTCAACTACACGAAACGCGGCAGTTGCCTTTCATTAAAGCATTTCGAATGCCCTCCAGCGATTCGAAACACGTTCAGCGTCCACGGATGGCCCTGTCTCTAAATTTAAACTGCATTTTTTCTTCCCAGTTAGTTGGAGCACTAATTCTGTATGTTTACGACTCTGTCCGCCAGATCAACCCGTTCCAGATACCGCTCCCACGCCGCGAATGTCCCTTCGCGAGACGTGGGCGGCGCGAGCGTTGCTTTATATAAAATATGTGTAGGTATGTTGCCATACCTATCGTAAAGTTGATAAAAAAAGGCTTTTTATTTTCGAGTTTCGGACGTTCTTATTTCAAAATGTAGAAATGTTTGAGATGTAAATATTCTCGGTTCAATAGATATAATATGTATTATGTATAGCTTACGGCTAAATAAATAATTAAGAAATAGATATTAAGTCGACTTTGATTATTAAGAAAAAGACATTCACTAACAAATTGATAGTGTTACTTGATCAAAGAAATTAAAAAAACGTAAAAAGACTCAAGAGATAATGCAAAATAAAAAGGTATGATTTGCAATAGGTATATTCACGAAAACATAGACTTCAAACTAACTAGTCCATGTTACAAAGTTATCACATGCTAAAATATAATCTTATAAACAGTGTACAAAGCATAAAACAATTTGATGTATTTTAAACGGGCAGTAAAAATATTACTACAGCAATAGACTTCGGAAGTAATAATCGCAAAAACAAAAGTGTAAGTCAATGAAACTTGAACTGTAGATCATAATCACGCTGTAAATCGGCCACGAGTCTAGCAATCGTACCTACTGGTAAGTTATTCGTTATAAATCCAAACTTTTATGTACCACTAAACTGTTTTATTGGATATTAACACGTGTTGAATGAGTAAAAGACTAAAACATTTGTAGAAAACACCGATCATTAACATATGAGTGTGATGAATTACTATTCAAATACCTCCACATTATAGTTTGGTAGTAAAGAGCATATATCATTTTTATATGTTTATGAATGAAATTATTGTAATTACATACTCAAGTCGTTATTATTATTTAATAATAGTATAAAATTTATTAACGAGCGAATTGAATTTATGACACAATTCAGCGTTTTATTTGGGCAAGTTTATCTATCTGAATTACAATGAATCTTAGTTATTTTAATAGCTTATTTAGCATTTTTGGAAGTTTTATTTCTTAAGCAATTGTAATGATACAATATTTAAAATGCTTTATTTAAACAGTGCTTAAATTGTATTTCTAACTCATAATAATAAAATTTACATTTAAACGTCAAGATGCTCTACTATTCAATAAACTGTACCTAACTGAGTCCAATTTCAAGAAAAGACTAAATGATTTTGAAACAATAAATTCTTCCAATTAGGCATAGTCAAATAAGTAATTTAATTAAGTCGTTAATAAACATAATAAAAGATTTTATGGTAACATTGTTTGAAATCACAATCAAACAGCGAAATTAGTGTTACTTAACACGGCATCAAATTAACATTAATAACCGGCATAAATCAATTATTCGTTTCAAACATTCATCGACTTTTAAATCGTAATAAAATGTACAAACGGCAGTCAATTTATTTATTGCCTTAAAGTTGTAAAACGATATTATACGCCATTATGACGTGTGTTATTGGCATTTATTTCAACCATTTTACCATCAATGACCGCTTAATATATAAGCAATTGTTTTACGAGACATTTACTACGATCGATTAACAATTTTTTCCTATACTTACTAATGTTTGAAGCATTGTAAATACTCAGTACATCGCTCTTTACAATGCAATACTTATACGCACTAGGTACTTACTGAACAAACTAAGGAAAATATAAGCGAATACAAAGTTCACGCATTACAAAACGCCTTAGGTACCTATAGTCACATAAGCAACAATGTGGTCCAATATATACCACATGCGACGGACCGTATAAAGTTCTTGATTTATTTATTACTCGCTCGAAATGTCAACAATTGAATGCTTTAAAAGTGAAACGGAAAGGATTGAAAGGGTGTCCGAGCTTTGTGCCTTCCCTGTTATGCAAATCAGTACGCTGAAACCGAAAGTGTTGTTCCCCGTTAACAATAGGGTATCTTGCGTAACCTTTTCATAAATTATCGATACGCATTAGGCAAATTACTGATTCCTTTGTGTACAACGTCTAACCAAAAAAAAAACTCGTTCCAGTGAAACAATAAATACAATTATTATTACACTAGGCATTCTGATTCACGATCGTGTGATTTGCATAATGTAACCTTTTTCGGTAAAATATTTTGAGTTTTGTGGGAAACGAAAGCCATTTCGTTTTCAAACTGTCTCCAATTTGCATAGCAATGATAGTTTTGAGGCAACAGTGTACCGATGTGGGTGCGTGATTTTCTGCTATGATCAACATTTACGTTGCCATAAGATATCTAATACGAGTGTTTTACATATATTTTGTGAGTGCGGTACAGTTTGTACAGATTTGTATTCAA
Organism: Colias philodice; assembly: GCF_061535455.1. Classification (NCBI taxonomy): domain Eukaryota; kingdom Metazoa; phylum Arthropoda; class Insecta; order Lepidoptera; family Pieridae; genus Colias; species Colias philodice. Next base: position 5,079,998 of record NC_143090.1, read on the forward strand.
ACTTGTTCGTGTTATTCCATAGTTATGTTTTACTGTCGCGACTCACGACATAGGGGAAGAGTGGAGTCAATTTGTTTATCGGTTATAGCTAAGCGACGACAGCCGATGACGCGGTATCAGCTCTATGTAAAGCCGATCTACATGTAAGTGTCACCTTTAATGCCCCATTTATAGCTTTTTGGTTGCGTTGAGTTAGTGGCGACAACACTATAACGTCACACGTAAAAAATCAATAAAATATACACAGGGTCTTCGCTTGAAAGATTTTTACGTCATCGTAGCTTACTAGCACACAGTAACATCATAAAAGATAAATCCTTAAGAATAAGAAAATTAAGATATATAATTCTGATAAAGACGTTTATCTGGTTTTCCACTGAGAATGTCAACCGCAATAGGTCGGTCACAAGATGGCGGCGTAACCACACGGAGCGCTCATCAGGGAGATTGTCATAAAATAGAAACAGTCCGGATCACGGGCTGTCCGGACATGATTACTATGAATCATCATAAATCACTCCCGCAGAGACCCGCAGGCTAGCTCTAATTGCGTTGGATCTAAGTAATAAATCAAACAATTCGGGTGCGGGCACATTTTTTGTTATAGCACAATGTCGGCTTTATATCATAAATTTTCTCTGAAATTTTCGAGATTAATGTCGTGGCTAAGCTCAATTTCAGAAAACCTTGTTTTATATAATATTATCATCCAACTTCGCATAATATTTAAGTATTAAATATCTAAATGTGTAGGCATATTATAAACTTATGTAGGAATAGATATCTCATAAAAATTGCTTGTGGAAAATTTGCTCTACATCATGCGAGACTTCATTACAATTTTTATGTAATTCATTTAAATCTTCTACATACTTAATACATTATACTTATACACATTAAACAATATCCTTTGTCAGTCTTTCACAATTTACATATTCCGGATTGTATACAACTTGTTAATTAGATAGGTAGGTATATAAAATATATGAAGTTTATATGTAAATCGCAATTTTATTTATGAGGCATTTATTCTTATCTACGTTGGCCTTTGACAAAGACCAAGTCTACATATTTATAAATATATTAATATTCAATTAGAGCGTATCGAGTAACCTTTAGGTTAAATTATAGTATCACAGATTTTCATATTGTTTAAATAAAAATCTACATTCGTGTCTTTGCAGTTTGCATTAAACAGATTAAAGAATTATTTGAAGAATAAAAACGAATCGCTAGGTTTTATATTATAGAGCCGTTATTCTCAAAAGAGATTGTATTCAGTATCAATCAAGTAAAACAAATTTACTCAAGAAGAAGCAATTTTCGCGCGCCGACCACATCTGATGAATTAATCCATCGTAATTGAGCCTCGCTGAGAAAGCAATAAATGACTATTGACTTTGCCAATAAACCCCTCAATTAATACCTTCTGTACCTAGAATAGACCATCACAGCTTCATTTCCTCTTGTATGTACTTAAGATTTTGTTTATTTTATCCACTCTTATGAAATTGAGTGTTGTTTGCACATAATATAGATATAATTAATAGTATTTATATACAACCGCTTGCAGAATAATGCTCAACATATAATCTCTATCTCAAGTAAATGTTGTATTCATGCAAATATTAAACGTTTACATGTACCTACATACTTATATGGATATTTTAATATGTTTCTAGATATTGCCTTAGGTATTATAAATATTATGTACCATCTAAAAGTAAAATTTCTTTTATAATATTTTCTTTGTGTGTTGTATATTCTTTGTAACAGTAAGTATATAAAGAACACATTTTCTTTGCCGTTCCTTCGAGACCGTATTTTAGGCGAGCTATTATCTTTCGGTGAAGTCATTCGCCAACAACGCCCTCGGACCATAAATAAGTTTGGCATTTTAAGAACCTAGCCTAGTATTTTACGTGCATTGGCAAATACTTAGGTACAACGCGACAATAAACCCTTCGAATTCCTGAACGTAGTAAACAATTACAATTCGCCTTCGCAAATTAAACTTTAAACCTATTTAATAGCGGTTTAAAATCGCATGTGGGGCAAGAAGCATGTGCTTGCAACCTCGCAGCCAACAATGGCGACTCACGATTCGAAAACAGATTTATGATCGGCCACGATAACGGGCTTGCGATAAAAATTTTGCCGTTTCAAGGAGCACGTATACGTAGGTAGGTAGGTACATAGCAGATCGCACACGACTCCGTTCATACTGACGAGCAAAATGGTCCCTTTTCATGCGAACGTGTAACACGAACCGATTTAGTAGTGCACTCACGAATTTCAGTCGTGAATATTTAACAATTAATAGCTTTTAGGATATAGTTTATAGTCACGATTGCGTAGCATGCATGTGATATATTATTATAATCCGTAAAACTGGACTGTGATACTGACTGTGGCACACGGATAATTCTCATGTTTTTTATCCGTGAGGCATGTTTTTAAACCATTTATATCAGTTTATGCGTTCCATATACCTAGGTATTTATTCATTATATTATTAATATGTTTCATGAAAATTATTGTTTTAGTTCATCAAACAGCTATGCGCTTCATCTCATAATATAAAATTCTTTAAAACCATAGGTATTATTTCATATAGGTAGGGTTGTTCTTTTTCCTCGTGTTCAACCACTTCAAAAGTAGACACCTTTGCCTCTTCAACAATAAATTATAATGGAAATTATCATAAGAACTCTACAATCTATTTTATATTTTCTTATCATATTCTATTCATTTATTATCTAATTTATATTTGAAAAAACAATTTACAGCTACTTAAAATACTTGTTAGGTTTAGGTATACCTACATAAAACAAAAACTATACTCACATAAAATTTCTAGATCTCCTTAAAGTATAACACAGAACCATACTTGAGTCATAACTATGTAAAGAGGTTATTAACATGCTCTTACGCTCTTGAAAACCAATGTCTATGGAGCACCACTGATAAGGGAGCCAATAGCGCCGATTATACAACCGAAGAGTATTTCTATCTTTAGAACTTTTATTTCGATTCGTATTTCGAAATTATTGTAATGATAATGCCGCCATCTTGAACCGGCGTACGCGCCTGAGCGCCGCGAGCACCGCGAAATTACAGGCGAGCGCGCACCAACGCCTGGCGTATAAAAATAAAATAAACTTAAAACAACGTCATATTGTGCACGTGTGAGTGAGCCGGTATTTATTTATAGGCTAGTAGCTATGTAAATAACGAACATCCAAGCTCAAGCTGCGTTTCTTGTGGTTTGCGAAACGTCTTAATTCGATGTCTCCAACCATTTCATAGGTAGGTATGTAAATTTCTTAAAAAGAGCCAGTCAAATCTTATACATTATTTTAATTCATACAAAAATTAATCACTTTTAATTTTAATAAGATAATTTTGTATTTTTGTTTAAATAGTTAATCTCTACTCTACAACTCTACCGATTCCCAAACACAAAATAATTCTTTTCAGATGCTTTTACGACCTGCATTTAAACTGAATTTAGCTTGGTCAAATTGTTATTAAATAAATTACAAAACATCTAAGCCTGTAGGATATTATTATTCCAGATATAATTTTCTTATGTATGAATACTTCCTATCTATTTATTCCTATTAATATTATAAATATAATTTTTGTAATCCTCAACCATTTAACAAACGTTATAACCTGCTAGAGTGTTATAAAGGCGAATAATTCATCGTATAATAAGAAAGCTTTATAAGGCCCAACGCAAACTCACGCTTTACGGGATTAAGGCAAGCGAGATATTGCGATATTTCAGTGAGCGCACGGCCGGTCGACGACCCGCGTTCTGAGCCCAAAGTCGTTCGAGCTTTCAGGGCTGCGTATCCCTTGCAAACTATATACAACACGTATTCTTTGAAGTATGTAGTAAAATAACTTATATAAAATACAGAAATATAATGATACCTAGAGTAAAATAAATCATATTTTTAGTAACTAAGGCACTACAATTTATAAATATGAATTTATATTATATACCTACTATTGAAGCAGTTTTCAATAAACATTTTTTATATTTTTTTACGTATAAATTATGAGACCAATGAGAACAGCAAGTACCTTCTTGGCTTTAGTTACCATAAAACTCGCATGACAGGCTACATAAGCACACGACTATATTTTAAATTATGACAACCTGTTTATGGCCCACTATAGATAATCCAGTTAGTGCTCCATTCTATTAAATCGAAGGAGCAAAATTCCTGAATAAAAGATTAACGATAGGTACACGTCGTTGTACAGTTTTTGATAGCCCTGACCAACTCGTCCGGTTTTTAATTTTACTCTGCAGCTGACAGACGCCTGTATAAACACACCCTAACCATACAGGAGGTAACGTAGCCAGCTCCGACAGAAATATCGACAAATACCAAATACCGACCACTTTGTTAGTCATAATTATTTTTACGTCTTTATTAACCTTCTATTTCTGTAGTACCTACTACCTACTAATTTATTCGTCATTGTTTAACGAAAATTCATAAAACTTAATGGAATGACACATTTTACAGGTAGATTTCCAAATCATAAATGAAGCCATAAATTTTATAAATAAATGACAGTTTTAAATTAAAATATTTGTATGGTTTTTATGTCTTCCTCAGCTTCTTAATTATTGATGAAAAATAAGATACAAAAACTTTTGTTAGCAATTTATTTTGTCATGATAGAGATCGTGATCACGCAGCCATTTTTTCTTGTATCTTGTAAGAACGAAATAGTTATTCGTATAAATAAGGGCTCCCCTTCAGAGAAGAGTCATCCCCCGCCCCTTTGAAACAATAAATATGTCAGTGGAAGATATTACAAGACGTTAAGACGTTGGCTCCATCTTCGGGTAAATTATTACTCTGCAACTTTTCTGATGAGTTTCGTGTTGTACCTACTAAATAACTTTTTACTTTTTATTACCTTGTTGGATTAAGCGTAGGTCTGGTTTTATTTTTATAGGTGGTAAGACGGTACTTATAATTAGAAGTTGGTATAGAAAAAGTAAAGTTTTATGAATTAGGTATACGCTGCGATAGGTATTGATATATATGTATATATCTAGATACTTGTACTTACCTTGAGGTAATAATTACAATCGTTATTCTTGAAAATAAACATTTATTTATTTATTTTAGATTTAGGAATCTTCTATAAAGTAGTATAAGGATTAATTAAAATTTTCATTCATACAGTTCTTAATAACTGTCACATTCAGTTTACAATTTAATGTGATAGAGAGAGTTACAGTAAATTGTAGAGCTATTTTAACTTAGGCAGTTAAAACTATTTACTATATTTTTTTTTTATTATAGACCTTATTTCGTGATGTTAATATGTTTAGGAAATAAGATCTATATTTTTTAAATACATATTTATAATACTTTAAGAAAACATACAATTGACGAACGCATGAAAAAGCAAACGTCCCGCATTAAACAGCGCTGACAAAACAAAAGCTCTAAAAGACACATTGTAGACATGAACAAAGCAAACAAAATAATTTCCCGCAAAAAAATCAGGAAAAAGCGCGCCGGAGAAAAACAACGACCATAAAAGAAAGAGCAGAGTTGGCGGGAGAATGCGTCGTGCTCGCTCAGCGCCGCCATTGGTCCGTGGGGGCTCCCGCTCCCCACACCGACCCACGCGCCCGACCGGCGACCGTAACTCACTCTTCACTTGTTTTTACGGCAGCCATTTTGTGACGTTCGCTCGCGCGGCGACCCGCGCTAATCCATACACACACATACAAGCAAACCGGTAAGGTTTAACTGTGTGTGCGTGGAACGAATGCTTTTTAGAGGTACGTCGTCTGAAGGTTGGTAGCACCGGAATGTTGAATAAATTTTAAATATTTCTGTCTCTACATATAGCTATGTATCAATTATTTGAATATTTTATTTTTAATCTGGTCTATGTACCTATTTGTAGATACCATATTTAATTGACTTGCGAGTTGTGTGTAAATAGAACTTAGAAACTTAACAAAGTCAATCAAATTATTTTGTTTTGCCTATGACTTCTTTAATCATTGGTTCTATAAATATAGGTATTATTTATTTTATTTTATTAGAAATATGTTTATTGAAGTGAAACTTCTTTATCGGGGTTGGAAAAAAATTTAGTGTAACATTTTTCGTTACACGTGACATTTTTCCGTTACGCGCCATCTTTTTCTTATCCCTACCACGCGTGATTCGACGTATTTCTGTAAAGTTGCATATAGTAAATTATTTTTTTTTAAATAAAAAAAGTTTCACTTCTTACGTGTGTACACTAGTACACGCACACATTTTTTTATTAGCCTGTACCTATTTAAAAAACATAAATAATATCTAAAATCAATATTTAAATACCGTGGAACACTGGAAGAATTATAGAAATAAAATAAAATTAGCTCTATATTTTAGGTTGGTAGAGAAATTAACATCTTTTATTATTATATTCTCTTTATAATATAAATAATATGTATCATTGTTTTGATTAAATAAGCTCAGAACAAGAAAACTAATAGTAGGAATTTGAAAAATCAATTAAGCTCATCTCCTAATTAATTAAGTTCTACCTACAAGAAATTTTATTCCTCTATCTTAAAACTACCGCATAGCACACTAATAGTAGAATTCCCATGATAAATTCTTAAAATATTTGTCATAAAATGTAACACTATTGTATCATTATCAGATTTATTTTTCATTTGGTTCACAACAAAAGTCGCTGATGAGGTAGTGAAATGGTTTTTATAGTGACCGTTTATAGCTGTAAAAGCGAAGTAGGGTTATAAACTAGACGATTGTAGCGATACAACCCTTGTGTTAATGGTCTAGCTTCATTTTTGACCTCTACAATCGATTTATAGCATTTATTTTTATTAATTAGGTATACCTAATAAAAATTTATCGCTTTTTGATTGACTTATATGACAGATATACTGCTATATTGGTAACTAGCTTTCCGCCCGCGGCTTCGCCCGCGTTTTCAAAGAAAAACCCGTTCCCGTAGGATTTCCGGGATAAAACCTATCCTATGTCCTTTCTCGAGTATCAAAATATCTCTATACCAAATTTCATACAAATTGGTTCAGTAGTTAAGGCGTGATTGAGTAACAGACAGACAGACAGAGTTACTTTCGCATTTATAATATTAGTATGGATATTCGTTAAATTAAATTAGTGAACGTGCACTTCGCGTCCCACGCTCCCATTTAATTATTATAAATTAATAAATAGCTTGTCTTTTTCCAAGTTCCCATTAATATTCAACGAATAATTTAAATCCTTTCAGCGATTTGTATTATTTTCAGCACATTTACTCTGACCGGCCACTAGATCACATTAAAAAATAATTATATTTACACAAATATTATCACTCACCTACACTCTACAGATAACAAAAATACCTTTCTCTAACCAAAGAATGTGCTTGCTCCAAATAATGCAAATTACATTATAAACGAACAAACGTAGGTACTTTAAAACCGAAGTATATCCAAACAACAATAATGAGTGGAACCAATTCTCGTAAACAAAGCTGGTAACATTGTATTCGAATGAGTAATGTTCTAGTGATTACTACACTTAGCAAAATAAGGCTAGCGTAAAATTGCGTGTAAAGCTTCAACGATTCTTATGCGAACAACTTTTAGTTTTTAATTTAAATAAATACGGTTTAGTGTGAATACAAATGCAAACTAAAAGTTATATGTATGATAAAATTATACTATTTTATTTCGAAGACACACGCCACTTCATGCATTTTATTTTAAGTAGGTAAAGTTAACTTGACAATTGTCAGTAGGTATTAAAATAAGATATACTACACATTTTATAACATAGGTACTACAAAACCACTGAGTATATACTTTTAATATTTTTATATAGGTAGAGTGTAGGTATAATGTATATTCAGTAGTAGAGTGTATAATGTATTATCGCATCACAGTCACTTATTTATTTACCTTATAAGGAAAACATTGTAGGTAACTACACACAGAAAACAACGTCTTCGTTTTAAAGTACATATTTGTTTTGTAGAGTATCTAAATGTAGAGCCATTACAATGCGATCCTATCATTAAATTTAATATCGATTTCACCTGAAAGATTGATGACTTTTTGAGCACCGTTCCCAAAATATAAGCTTGAGGGAAAAGTGGGAACATACGGAAAAGCACCATATGTTGCGATGAGCAAGGCAAAAGATGGCAGGAGTTCAAAAACCATTTGATGAACGAAATTAAATCTTATTTCCAGGCCAGTAAAGATGTTTCGTTTTATAATTTAGGCACCTTGGTGGTGGATAGGTCCACCTCGAAGGTGACATCCAAACTGTCGATACATTTCACAATTGTCGTAAACTCGAAGACGGAAGGGGAGCGCAATAAAATTATCATTTTATGCCGTTCGACGACTGAAATGACACGGGAATGCTGTAAAACTGATTTATTGGGTACATCCCGGGAGTCACATGCTGAATTTTTGAAGAGGTCTTTGTTTTAGACTAACGGCATGTATGCGGATCAAGAATAAACAGTTAATAATATTTTTATATAAAATATTAAATAACTATAAAACAGTTGAATAATTGTCATTTCAATATAGGTAGCACAAATTCTACCATAGGTTTAGGTATATTATACAATACATTTTTAGTGAAACTGTAAAATAACAGCACAATATAAATCAAATAACAATTGCATACAGTACCTACCCATTTCTAATTTTAAATTTAAATATCCTACTTCCCTTCCCCAGAAGTACTAAATACTTAAACTGACGCAAGTGCAGCGGCTCTATTCAGCGGAAAAGCTTTTACATAGAAAACCTTATTCAATTAAAGTAAAAGACTTATACGATCTTAGCACGTCTATATAATTCAGAATCTAACATACTGAGATTAAATTAGTTCCCGCAGAAACAGATGACGTCACGAATAGGCCACGATTGTCGTTTCGACAATTTGATTAAGACACCACTGGCCAATTTTATTACCCTGTATTTCCTGATTAGGCTCGCCGGCCTTTACCTTGTGGATATTACATAAAAGTGGATTAGATCGAGTCTAAATCTGTACCTAAAATATTTATAAACATGAGCAATCTCATGACGTGATTTTAAATTTGAGTTACCTATGCGTACTGACCTATTCAATGACAAACATTTACACACACATTAACATTTAAAGTCTTTTTTGTATAGGTAGGTATATAAAAAATCTGAACAGCAAACTTTTATATGACTGTCTATAGTTTTAAGTTAAATGAATGAATTTGAAAATAAAATTTAAAGGTGCTAAACAATAATTACTTTTTCCTTAATTCAAAGCTATTTACATAAAACGTGTAGTACTATCTCATAACAATTTATAATTAAATAAATGAATTCTTCATAGACATAAACTTCTTCAAACGTTTTTAAATTTGTATGCAAATATATGAGAGCAAATGGCCCGAACGCTAGATCGCGAAAATACGCATTAAAACAAACACTGCAGTAAAAATAAATCTAACTGCCTATAAAAATGCCATAACTATCACTTAACGCTATTGTACATGCGTTTTATCTCCACGGCAAACGAAATGCAGAAGCAACAATGTGTGCGCATCATTCACATGCATATTTGCTCTTATTTAATGCCTCATTTTGGCGCCAGCCTAGCTCATAATTTCCTTTAGCTATTTTAAAAAAGAATAAACTTTTTCGCACTGTCTGAATAAATTCAGGCCGTTCTTTTTACTTACTGATATAAAATGTTTAAAAACATTTCGGTAAACAAACTAAAAGCATAAACGAACTTATCATCAAGAATATATAGGATATCTATTTAATTGAACATTGTTGATACCCTTGTCCATAAGAACTCACCATACGAGTAAAAGCATTTACTGATACAAGATACGTATAAAATATTTATCTCACACCAAAGAGCTGCATGATAATAATGTAGAGAGTTTATTAGTCTTGCCGCGACACGTTATCGGCTTCAATTAAATATCATCTTTATTGGGAATCGCTGGAAACGCCCCGCGGTCACTACGATATTTTGTTTTATTTTGCATCTTGTACCCAACGGACTTTATGTATTTTATTTGACTTTAATCGCATACAATGTTAATCCGTACAAAAATAAACAAAAATTTTATACCTAGAATTAAACAGGATTTTCATAAATATCTTAAACTGCCTTTAAAACATTTACCTATATCACCAGGAAATGAATTTGTAGAATGCGCCGCCTATATCCATGAATCTGAAACAAAAAAAAAGTATATCAAAACAAAACCCAACAATAACAGTATTAATAAATCACTACAAGCGAAAAGTCAAAACATTAAACTTTATTAATACTTTCTCAAATAAATCACAGACTAAAAAACTGTTGATACGATTATTTATTTATTCGCTAAGAAAGCATCATGAGCCATAAAAACTGAATGTGAGCGAACCCGCGGCCTCCGTAACAATGAATACGAAAAAAGCATGGAGCAAAACGGAGATCGCTTTTCTTCAATGGTTACTTTATATGCAAATTCTTCGCTATAAAACTTGGAACCCTTCTAGTATTATGTAGAGTGCGCAAGACTTGAATCCGATGTTTTATGTATTTGCGAATCGACGCTATTTTATTGGTATCGAATATCGATTTCGTTTCTTCGTTATCGTGAATTTGGAAGTAATACCTTAGTTATTTATGTTATTGAGATTACGTTTCTGTCGAATACATTAAGGTAGAAGTTCAATCTAGTTAAATTTCAATTCATTTTTTTATAAAATATCACATCTTGGAGTTTCCTTAATTTCCTTATAAATTAATTCCTTCTGCAGTGACTTACGGGTATAATCTCATAAATACGGATTAAATAATAACATCTAAAATGACTTTACGATTGAAGATTTAATAAAAATATCTTATAACCACTTATAACATTCCGACATCGTGTATCATAATATAATAGAGGACGTTTATAATAACATATCTGGCTACAATCGTAAACAATGTACCCAACTATCCAATTACTCTTCATATCTGTTTTTGTTATTTAGAGACATTTTCTTCAAGCGAAGCGATTGAATCTGTAAATTATTATACTTAATACCTGGGCTCGTTTTTTTCTCGATAATCTTGTAACTAGAAACGCGTTGGCTACACTATAAACTTCATAACTAACGGCCGCGCAGGGCCATATCGTATGTATATTATGAGCTTTTTCGTTTAAGCCCGAACATTCAACTGTAAAGTTAAGATAGCCATAAATACCAATATACTTTACAAATTCTCATCCGTGTTTTGTTTCTCATAGGGTGCATTTTGCTCAAACAATACTCGATTAGTAAAACGAAAAAAATCTAGCCACGATCCGCCTTTTGAATGTTTTACTTAATACCAAGGTGTGTAGATATAAAAAGTCACCTCATTTATACTAAGTAAGTATTTTATGTTCTTAAATTCTCCGGTGGAATGGGTTTGTGTAAACGTACCCACAGAAATGCATTATGAAGGTATCTAGTTATTCCTAATAATAAAACAGAATAATCCGTAATTTACTCAATACGAACCTTTAAACGTTTTCTTGAAACAATTTACTGCCTCTGCCTTATCCATTCGAGTCCGAATTTTCGTCATTAATATTTTATTTCATCGATTTCTTTTGGTAGCGTGTACCGATACTTTTAATTGTGTATTGTAATAATAATAATTAGGAAAATATTGATATTTATGATTCATCCTATAATCGTGAATGACTATTATAAATAATACTGAACTTTTAATATTATCATAATAAAAGTCCTACGCAGATCTCGTAGCAATCGTAGCGTGGAACTTTAAAAGTAATAAATCAGTAAGTTCCTTCGTTCTCATTATGACAAAGTTGCACGAAACAACTAAATTACCAATTGGCTGCCTGTCTGGATGAATTATTGTAACATAAATTATTACAAGAGAGAGCAGTTAGTACACTATATATTATATTATGGATATTATCTAGATATTTGTTTGCTGAACTGTAAGCCTTATAGCATGATATTACTACGGTATGAATTTATATTGTGGTATTAATAAGGCTTTTTATGTGACATATTTTCTTACAATATGTATATCTTATCCTAAAGGGTATTGACCAGATTCAGAATTATTCGAAAATTTAATGTTAACATGACATCATACGGCATTTTAATGGAATTTTATGTTTTCGTAGGATCCATCGATTTCAAGTTTATTTAATAAAAATTCAATTCCTGATATTTATTTACATTAAAATACACATCGCACAAATACTTTAATCAATTTACACCATTTTAAAACAATTAGTTTTAGGTATACAAAAAGACGTGTGGCACTCGGGGACTGCCGCGGTAAAACTATTGCATAGCATGCCTTCAAGCCACACCTCCGTGTCCGTCGGAGTGAGGAGCGTGAGGTTTTTTCGTTACGGAATTTCTCGATTCGGTCCCCGCGCTCAAGGCCCGCGATAGAAGCTATGCAATAGCTTAAAAGTAGAGACAATTTTTTTTTCCAATGTTTTATATGGAGCATAGTTATAAAATGTTTTTCGGATTTCGTATAGATATAGGAGCATTGGTCGTAACGTTCATGATTGAATAGCAGCGACATTTGGCTCGGTTGGGGCCGGGGTGGCACGATCGCATCTACGTTAGCAATTCTTTTGTGCACGCCCCGAATTGCCGACATAAAACTTCCAGACCAGCGCTGCTACGTGACGTCTTCAGACTTTTTACTGTCCGCATCACTCGACAAAAGTTCTTATCAGGCACCATGAATTGTGCTCGTTTTTTCTTTGGCTCGGGCGGAATCGTAAAGTACCTTATTAAAGATGTCTTGAACAAATTCAAGAGGGAGCTGAAACTTTCGCAATTAATGTTTTTCAAGACTTGGGCAAAGTTTTTTTCATCACGCACAGTAATGAAGGCCCCCGCGGTGGGATATCGTAAAAACACCGTACAACTTAATAAATAAACTTGTATTCGTGAAGATTTATCACGAACCACATATTGCGATTCGTGACCGAGCCTCAGGCATGTTTTTACCGCACACGCGGGTATCGTTACATTAGTAAAAAATAGAGATATATCATAGACACGAACCGCCTCCTATGTGAGAAGTCTTTGTATGTAGTGATTTACCATTTCTTGGTAAAATATACCGCTACGTGAAGAATCTCAGGGCACGGGAACAGGCGTTCCTTCTCGGAAATGATTTTGAAATAAAGATGTCTGTTCAAAATTTAATCTTGATCCTTAAAACTAAATCTTGATAAAATGACGTCTTCATCAATAAATCTAATAACATGTCCAAAAAACGTTTTTTCGTTATATTTTCACAAAATAGCAAAAGCGTATGTTAAATTCGGTTCACGTTCGTGCACAGGTGATGCGAAGTAAAGATACAGGTTGGATCAAGTTTTATTGTTATTTCCACTCTACGAATTGAATTTGAAACAAGCGAGAGGGGTTTCGGGATCGATACTAAACGTTAGTAAGCCCCTAGATGTACGGCTCTTGATTACTAAAGTATCGAGATATCTGTAGTGAGGGTGGGAAACAAACCTACCCTTTCATTAATCGCTACACATAAAGGGTAGGTATTATATGTTTGGGTATTATCGTAAACAATGGCTTAATTTGTTCATGTTGGCGTTTTACTTTTTATTTTATTGGTGGTATTGGTTAAATACTCTAAAAATAAAATCTAAATTTATTATTACTATTAACATGAAGCAGTTGAAATTTAGCGCAACACCGGCAATAGCTCCATTTTAGGATATTACTGTTTTATATCCTAATGTAGCAGCCAAGAGAGAGAATGATGCATTAAATAATATTTCAGGAAGTTTATGAATTTCCTTTAATTTTAATTTTGTTTTAGAGGCAGCTTCGTGGGTTGGGCTTACTCAGGCGCTATTATGTGAACCATTTTATCTTCAATGTAATCTTGTTAAGAGGGCCTCACCCCCCACTCCTCCACCGAACCCCGCTAACATCCTCCAAAGCAATAACGTTGAAATCCCCGGTTTTCGGGGCTTTGAGTAAGCCACGTTATTTAGATTCCGCGCGAAATTAGTATCTATTTATTTACACCTATTAAAGATTATAGGTATATAACACTTTCATTGGTGTAATACATCGATGTAATTACATTTGATCCATGCATTTGATATAAATACGTTATAGATAAGTTTTATATCTGCTTTGTTTCTTTTAATATCTGCAAATTGATAGATATCAATGAAGTCATGAAATCTGTACATTTATGATGCTGTCGAAATTCTGTCATAAAGACAACTTTTCACAACAATATTGTTCAATCAATGAACATTAATCTTTTGTATAGAAATTTGTACAAATCCATATAAATAAAATGCCTGGTGGGCTAATAAGTAATTTTAAAATTCCCGAAGTAAACAATTGTTGTGGATGTGTGAATGATATAAAAACTGCTGCAGCGATCATTGCAGTGCTAGGAATTGTTAGTACCTTTCTATATTTCTCATATACATCAGTTTACATTTTATCTATATATACTTTAGGTATAAATAATTAAACGCACGTTTTAGGTATAATTACTTTTATTCTAAACTAAATGTAATATTAGACCTATATAACCAAAAATAAACCTCAAGTCATCAACCTCGGAGCTTTTTCATTTTTCAAATAAAAGCCCATTGCGGTTGTTTTTTGTAATGATAGTTACCTAAATACGAAGCTACAACAATTATTATACTTCTGTTTGAATTTAAATAAGTATTAAGGTGTATAAATAATTCGTGTCCCATTGTAATACATATATAAATTATTATGCACATATTTCAGGTGACAAGTCCGCTAGTGTCATGGGCGGTGGTTCGTCACGCGTACGTGATCCGAGTGTCCTGTTTCGTGTCAGCAAGCTCTTCAAGACCAGACGTGGTTGATATCAACCTTAGCAATGTAGTGAGTATCCTGTATCACGCTACATTTTATGTCAAATATTTAGCTATGCTACTTACTATGCTTCTACGAAAAATCTGTCGAATTTCAATAGCGAAAAAAGAAATAGAAATTCTGTAAGCTTCGGCCGTAGACAGAGTACGTTATTTTCTGTCTACACCACGCACCGGCGCGGCGTTATTGTTCAAGCTTACAGTGCAATGCCATTTATTAAAAATGTATAGGTACCTAAATCATCTAGTATTTCAAAAAATGACAATTATTGTATCTGCTATAAAAAATATGTAAGTAGATACCTATATCCGTTAATATTGTACAAATTCATTACAATTTTCCAGCTTAGTTTTGGATTTGGCGCCAATGCTGGACTCGGTCCATCCTGTTTAATCAAAAACTCAACAAAAGTACTGCGAGCTGATGAAGAAACAGAAAATAAAGATGATATGAAACATTCGGAGTTTGTAAAGACTGTGCGATGCGTCGGATGGATTGTCCTGATCGCGGACTTTATATTTCTATTGCTGAGCATCAATTTGCTAATAAAGATGGCTACTGTAAGTTCATAAGACTTGCAATATGATAAACTTAAAAAGATAAAAATGACTGATAAATATTTAAGAATTCCTTAAATTATGCCCAATGTTTATTGTTTATCAGGTGTATAAGTATAAGGTGTATCAATTTATTATTAGGTACCTACCTTATCGACCAAAGCAATACTCATTTATAAGATTCCTTCGCAAGTTAGATTTTCTATCGTAATGTTTATGTATCTTTATGTTCCAGGGAAATGGTCAAATTGCAGCAAGATATTTTATATCGTCCGGACTCATTTCAATAATAATGTCTTTTATCTATGGAATGCTCTATGTGTCAGCTTGCGTTTATATGGGAGGTTCTTTTCCAGTTTTTGAGTTCGTATTCGCGCTAGTTGATTTAATGAGTACGTTTCTATGAGATATATCTTAATTAAATCATAGAAAGTAGGTACTGATTGCAGTGTTATAACTTAATATTGAAGTACCAATTCCATACCAAACCCATTCCCATAATATTTTAATAAAATGTAGGTAGGTATCAAAATTATAAATTATTTAAAGTAATACCCATCTATTTATCATAATTACTTATTATGATTTACAGCGTGGGCATTCTGGCTCCATTTTTTAGTAGTAATGCATACTTATTCTAACCCTCGTCCACCAAGATTAACTGCTAGAGAACGGATTCGTAACTATCTACTGTCTCTGTATAAAAAACTACCTTCAATACCTAGGTAGGTATGTGTATATTTTTATTAATGTTTTTGTTGTTTTTCAGTGTGGTCCTACTTTTTAATAGTAGTGTATTCCTACAGACAGAAAGCATCATGAAGGAAAGTGGAAGGAAAGCTATTATACACATGATAAGTAAAACGCTTGAAGGAACAACAGTGGTGCGCAGATTTGTAATAAGTCTATTCAGTTCTAGATTTGTAATCGTTTATTTTGTATGAATGTAATAAATGTTTTAATCGTGTAATAAATTTTTCTCTCATATCGTAACACATTTTAGTAACATTAAATAAAAAAGTATCTATGTAGGAAAAGCAATTAGAAGAAACAAGACTTCTCCGATCAATCCGATGCGTTCTTTCTGTATCAATGCAAATCATAGGTAGGTATAATAATTATTTTTGATATAATTTATGTTTGTTTTAAGATGGCTGTTTGTAATTGTTAAAATTCATACTACCTTCGTAGTACTTATATTTTTTTTGTTAAATGTTGACAAAATTTTGCTCCCATCTTTCTCGATAAGCACAGAAGAAATCAAGAAGAAATATGTAATATTTATACTGTGCTATAAGTCATATTGAAATTGTCAATTTCAGCTTACTATTCGTTATAATCTGGTAATAATTATATCTGTACATTTATAATAGGTATTTTGAATCATGAATCAGAGAAAGTCACGGTATTTTAATAATTAATGGGATATTTTTCTAAATGGTTACCGGTAGTCGATAGATTCAGTTATTGTACAAGAAATTTAAAGTGTTCATGTGTTCTAATTACCATAATAGGCATGGTAGGTACATTGTATGCATAAATACAGATTTTCTTGATGATTATGTTTATGAAACATCTATTAATTGAGGTTTTCTTCTAGTTTACAAGCATGCATACAGCAGGAGTGCTCTGTAAACCATTTTGTGAAGAACTCTACACTGTATCAAGTCCAATAAATATATCAGTAACTACATTCAGATGGATTCTGTTTGTTTTTGAATTGATACTTATAACGAGCTGTTTTGCATTTTTGCTTGGTATTTTTTTGGTATGATATCAATAAGTTTTCCTGCTAGACTCTACATTTAATCGCATTTTTGTTAAGTTATTAATTCCATTTAAAGTTATCTATATCTGATATCTCAATCTATGATCTACTGAAAAGTATCTAAAATGTTCCCTTTCAATAAAGACATTCAATGATTTCCAGGATGAACCTCTAACTGCGGATATTCTAATATTAAGTGCAATATTAACATCCGTGATATCCATACCATATTCAATTTTAATGTTAATCCAAGAACAGAATACTGAATGCCCATGGTTTTCTTCACAAATATTTCATCTTGTACTATATTTTATCAGTAAGTATTTTTCTAAATTATGCCTTCTTAAGACTACAAAATAAAGTTGAAAATACTTTTAATTGATTTTTTCTTACAGTGTGGTGTTATTTTGTTATCATCATCAACTCTTATAGCGCCGAAATGTAGGCGATAATTTTAAAGTATCATTCAATTAAGAGAGAAATAAATATTTGAAAATAAAGTTTTGGTCCTTTTTTTAGGGTTCCGTAGCCAAAATGGCAAAAACGGAACCCTTATAGTTTCGTCATGTCCGTCTGTCCGTCTGTCCGTCTGTCCGTCTGTCACAGCCGATTTACTCGGAAACTATAAGTACTACAGTGATGAAATTTGATGGGAATATGTGTTGTATGAACCGCTACAAAAATATGACACTAAATAGTAAAAAAAAGAATTGGGGGTGGGGCCCCCCATACATGTAACTGAGGGATGAAATTTTTTTTTTCGATGTACATACCCGTGTGGGGTATCAATGGAAAGGTCTTTTAAAATGATATAAAGTTTTCTAAAAAACATTTTTCTTAAAGTGAACGGTTTTTGAGATATCAGCTCTCAAAGTCGTAAAAAGTATGTCCCCCCCCCTCTATTTTTATAACTACGGGGTATAAAATTCTAAAAAAAATAGAGGTGATGCATGCTAATTAACTCTTTCAACGATTTTTGGTTTGATCAAAGTATCTCTTATAGTTTTTGAGATAGGTTGATTTAACTGTAATTTATTATATTTGCTGCTACGGAACCCTTTGTGCGCGAGCCCGACTCGCACTTGGCCGGTTTTATTTTCATTTGTGATACAATTTAAATCCTATTATTAATCCGTGAGAATAACAAAAAACGCCAAGCGTCATGTTTTAAGAAAATTATACTTTATATTGTGATGTTAAAAGTCTCAGCAATTAGGAGACCACACAGCAACAGACATGTGTATTTTATTAGTGCTACTTCAGAATCCACTTGTATAATCTTATTATCTACAAAGCTCTCATACTTTTATCATATTCATTCATTTAAATATGCACCTCCTTTTATTTAAGATGCAACTTTACCAATCTTTATTATGTAGGTAATAAGACAAAAAGAAAGGTTATGTGTACAAAAAACTTTTACTTACTTACTTACTTACTAGAGTGGCGCAGGGACCCAAAGTGAGTCTTGGCCTCCGACAATAAGAGCCTCCATTTGACTCTATCCTGCGCCATCTCTTGCCAGTTTTCAAACTTTTACTTTTACTTAACAAACTTCTACTTTTTATTATTAATGCTATAAATTATTTATGAATATGCTTCCTTATTAAAGTAGGTACAATGGGTTTTTCTTTTAATGTTTTTCTATATTTTCTTGCTATTATTTATTCTTCTCCTAAGGAAGAAAATGATATCAAATGATTTATTAATTACTAGCCTTTGAGTTTTTACTTTCCTTCTGTCAATAGATAATATCCAACAGTCAAAATACTGTCAATATAATAGAATTTTATATAGAATTGGAAATATACAGAGAATATTTTGAAATACATTTTTATGAGATAGTATTTGGATAATTAATATTATAACTCGCAATAATGGCGATTTTCGAACCCTTACCTTCAACGAATCAATGTTGTTTCTGTTTAAGTTTAAAAATTGGTTCAATACTGATTGCTTTGCATGGAATCGTAAGTTATTCAATCTGTTTCTATAAATAAAAGATACATAATAAAATTATAAATATGACTTTGAATGAATATATACAGTAGCAATTATTATTTATAGAAGTTTTCTCTACCAATTAATGTTTCCTGATAAATAATCTGAAATCTCTTGAACTGTTAGCGAATGCTGATAGCTTTACATGATAAGATAGGTAGGTAATTATTTTATTTTGTAAAAGAACTGCATTTCCATTAATGTAGATATGTTTATTAATATATTCTTATTTCAGCTTTGCGCAGGCTATTCAGCAGTCCCAATTTTGAGTCCTGTTTGCGGTGAAAGTAATGAAATAATACCGTTATTGACAAAAATATTTGGTTATTTGCTTGGTGTTTCTGAAATACTTGTTTTTGTCACTAGTATTATTTTTCTTATTGGAATATTTATCGTAAGTTCTAAGCGTAAGTTATACGTAAAAAATAAGCAAAATCTTAAAAGATCTGCATAGGTAGAGCAAATTTTATCCAATTTTATATTTTTCAGGATAAAAGAATAACAGCAACTCTATTTTTATACGCAATGACATTTTTTCTTTTAGCAAGCATAGCATTTTTTGTGATGTGCATAGTGGCAGTACATTTAGATAGCCGCTGCCAAATGCACACCAATCTATTAATGCACGTTGTGAGCTTTTTAAGTAAGTTGCATTATTACATTAATTATTTACTTTTGAAAATGAAATGGAAGAAATACAGCATATATTTGTCATATTTAATTTGTTTTCAGTTACATTTTACTTCATCGTAGTAGTAAAAAGTTACAGAGAAGAAATGTCAGATTAATAAATTAATTTGGCTCATTCAAACAGTCAATCTGCGCCACTTTTTGCGTAGGTAACCAAACCAACTCATTTTTATTCCTGTGTATTAATACTTAATAGCATGGCTTCGTTGTTATAATCTTTAAGGAAAAACTGAATACTTAAATATTTTCACATATTTCTAACCTTATAATATTATTTTATGTCTTAATAAAGTCCTGAAACACGATACAGAGTTTAATTTCGCTGCCAAAATTCCCCGTCGTGGTTTAATAAGAAGATATAAATTGAGCCGCTGTCTTTTGAAATTTAAGGCACGATATTAAGCTCGGTGCCTCGGCATCGCGGATGGAAAATGTTAATTAAGGGGTCCCGTAGATTTGGTCAAAGAGCCCGCCCCACAATCATTAAGGCTGGGTCGTCGCATCAGCATAAATGTCACTCGCGGAGGTTTTAATTATCGCATTGGGCCCGACCCACCGCTGACTTGATCTCGTAAAAGGGTTACATTTGAATAAAACGAATTCTCAGCACCCTAATCTCATGCCTACTTCTGAACGATTCTATGCTTTTAGTCACCGACTTATTTTGATCGTTAGATTAGGAGTCTTAATGAACAGTGTTATATGATTTGGTAGATTTAAGAGTACCTTATAATAATATAACAGATAACCTAATGTTGAATTCAGATTAATAAACAATTGATAATACTGAATTGCATGCCAATATACCTACTAGGTACCTACATGCTATTCCTACTAAGTTGAAAAAATAGAGCCTAGCCTATCACGCGCTTAAATCGCTATAGGTATTAATCTACCCATGCATTCATTATGAATGTATTCAAAGTACACAAAAAGACTCTTAAATGTCAGTATCTATAGGTACAATTTTCTCCAAAGCCAACCATAAATCTAAAGAAACTTCAAGCGAAACATGAAAAGAAAATATCCAAGGAAAAACGGCTAGAGATTATTCGAAATTTTCTTAGAAATATATCCGTCACGTCTCCGTCCCGGCGGGGGCGTAAAAAGAAAAGTGTATAAAAGCAAAAAGAAAGTTACTTCCATGAGATAGCGTTTTCTCCGAAGGCACCGTTGTTGGCTTTTATTACGGAGAGCACGTGATGCGTACAACGATCTACTCTCTTAGGTATTGATACGGGCACAATATTCTTTTGTGCTATTCTACGACATATATGACCTTTAAGAAATATAGCTTCTCGGCTTTTGAATTATATAGGTATAATTATCTGAACATGTTTGATATAAAATATGATACCTCTACTCGTTTGAATTCAAAGGTGAAATAGAGGAAAATTATTATGAATCATCAAGGCAATTAAATTATAATCGCTTAATCATTTGTGTAGATAAACGAACATTCATAATTAATTAGTAGGTAGGTAGGTACTATAGAAATTTTTAATGCTTATCTATCACCGTTAATATAAAGATACAGTTAATACAGTTGTTTTGTTACTTGCACATTTATTTGCAAAATTCCCAGATAACAACATTGGTTCTGAATTGGCCATACTCTACCTATATAAATTGGCATGCTAAATTTATGCATGTAATAAAAGCGAATAAAACATGTGTATCTATATATGCGAATCCTTAAGATCAAAATACCTTTAGAGATTTTTGGATGTTCATTCTGTTGGTACTTTTATATTGGTAATATATTTTATCAATTATTTACGATTACATTTTGTATAACTGCATTGCCTTTCCGGTTTTCTTGTATAAGTGCTTGTAGCAGTACTTTTTACGATCAACAATCAATAATGTATGGTGTCATTTATACTTACCTATAAGTATCAACGTGTTATGTGGGTTTATAATATACCTATAGGTACATACATATCTAATAGGTATCTAGGTACATACAATTTATAAATCAATTAACCTATGTATAGGTAGGTATTAGGTAGATATAAATACCTAGCTAGCAAAAAACTAGAATTTGCTTCATAAAATCTACTTTAAAACTACTAAATATGCAAGTTAGGACATACTTATAGTATATAGTTTTGTGGATGCCCACTTTCACGACATGTTGTCGGTACCTTTAAATACTCCGTCTCGTATCCCACGAGAATAAAAGTATTTAGAATTCCCTTAATTAAATCGTTATTATCATGTTTTTGTAAAGGTAGTTGTGTCATAAAATGTAAGAAAGGTATATATAGTACTATTCGTTCAACCTTCTTCTACGCCTTTTGTTCTGTTCTTGATTCCTTGGTGCATGAACTGTCGAAATTGAATCTGGTGTTATATTTATTATTTGTTCGTCTGTAGAAATTTATGTGGCTGTAATCGATTGACTGGTTCGTCTGTTTATATAGGAATAACTTTTTAAACTACTTCTACTAGGCTACTTTTTTAGACAATAATTCATGAATTAAATTAATAGTAGGGTATGTTTCATAAATATTTATTGCCTAGCAAAGGTACATTTACATTGTTAAATAGGAAGGTACTTAAAGTACAATAGGTAACTAAGAATCTAAATAAAATTAAACCCGACGGTAGCGAGCCGACGGCTTTTGGTTTCAAATTTCAATCAGGAGAAGGTATAGTAGGTATGACTACTTAGTTACTTACATAGTTAGGTAGCTGGTATTTAGAAAAATAAATATTACTATATAATAATATAATTAGTTTTGTAATTTTATAATTCACAGCTATATGTACCTGTAAATATAGAAAGGAGCCACATATCCAGTAAGCATCTGTATAAGATCTCATTTCTAAAATATGATACTTACTCTAATAAAATAATTTAGATTTAAATTATTTTATTAGAGTAAGTATCATATTTATTTTAGTACCTACCTATTGTAAACATAAGCAAATAATTATTTATTTGTAAGCAAGCAATAGGTACGTAGGTACCTATGCCATTTGTAGAGACATGTTTAAAAGTACAAAAATGTCTCTACCAATGGCTCTGCATTCAAGAGCAAAGTAGGTAAATAAATTTAAAAAAATCAAATACATAATTAATGTTTTACAAGTGGATCGGTATATCGTTTCTATAACCTAGTGTAGCAGTCATGTTCAATGTCCCTATTACCAAACAAAATAAACAAAAATTTAAATGAACTACAACTGCCGCAGGTTACCGCATATTTTTCACTCATTCGTATGTTAATACATACCTACCTACGAATGAGTGAAAAACACATGGGAGAATTTCGTATTCACTTATACAATTATAAAATAATTACAGTTCCCCACAAAGGGACGAAACTCAATTAAAATAAAATTAGCAGCGCCATCTCTATAATTACCAGGTTAAAGGAAATTGTGTTGGCAATGAGCATGCGCGAATCAAAAATGGCCGCCGATCAATAACAGTGTAGCCACCCTATTCCCCCTGTATAGAGGGAACCATTCAAAATGCGCAAAAATTAACCCTATTACCGTGGCGTAGGAGCTGATTTACATTAAGCTGTTTCTAAATCTCGGTTAGATCTTTTGTTTGAGCCTATCTTGCTTTTTATACTTACGAATTTATTTATATAGTTTAGTTATCTACCTAAATCCTATACCTAAAGCTTTTACGTCTTTGGTCTCTAATTTGTAAAGTCAAATGATTTACGTTTTGGAAGCGACTGTTATTTGGATTAGTAAGTATTTTCTACCATATAAAAATAAGTCGGTTTTGCTTCCTGACGCTATAACTCCAGAACGCACGAACCGATTTCCACGGTTTTGCATTCGTTGGAAAGGTCTCGGGCTCCGTAAGGTTTAGGTATAGCAAAGAAAAGGTGTCTCTGGTGGCGTTATATGTACCAATAAATACTTTACCCATCTATATGATAAATGATAATATACTTATAACATAGAATAAAGTTATGTTTAACAAATTTGGCATCTAGGCAATTTTTGCTAGAGAAACAATAAGCACATACCTACCTATGTTTTAATTATTTACTTACACAATTACCTATGTGATTGTGGTTTGGGGGTTTTATAAAGTTTTTCATTCTGGCGTTCCTTAATTTAAGCGCAGGATAAGCGCTTATCCAACAATACCTAGTGATGAAAGATCGAGATTATTGTGGCTGAACTTGGAGAATAATGGCTCTACAACCGAAAATAAGTACCTACCTATACCGAATCAGAGGAAACAATAATATTTTGAAACAACTAACTAATAAGTTAACCATGATTACCGACTAGATATAATAATTTAGAATATAAATATACCTACTGTTAACAGTTAACTATTTTATACCAATTTAAAAATATCAGACGTGACTCTACTACTCCTGTGGACTCATACCTATAGGCTACCATTGGTAGAGCAATCACTATAACAATTAAGAAAATAAAAATAGACCGTGTAGGTACCTACATAACGTGGCAGGTAGGTAGTAGGTAAGTACTAAGTAGTCCGTCTACGTAGCTAGATATATTTTTTTTTGTACAAAAAAGCCTTAGGTACCTGTATGTGCCATATATCTGTTTGCTTCTACAATTTTTTCGATTTTTTTAAATAGGTATGATAGTTATAATGGGTATATAATGGGTATACCTATTATACACCTATTTTGGTCACGATTTTACACCATGGTTATACTGCTACATATGTAAAATACAGGATATACATACAGGATGCTATATAAAAGAGCATGGCTACGTAACAAAAAAATGTTTCTCAAAATCCGTCCAGAAGATTGTGTTAAAACAGACAAAATTTTTAAAACAAATTTTTGCCTTTTGTTGCCGGTTTATTTATAAGTACGGTCTACCTATGAAAGTACGTTTAGGTACCTATATAAAACTTTCTGTTTTGATACTTTATCGCGACAAATTATCATTTGCTCAAAAATCTAATGGAAATATATTTTTCAAATAAAAAAAATTGTGTGAATGTTTATACATGATTTATACTTTATACCCGCATACTTCATCACGTTCAAATATAAGAATTTTAGACATGAATTAAATTGTATCGGCAGTGGAATTTCAGTTATTTAGATAACTGCCCTCTAGCGGAAGAAGCTAAAACTATTATTTGGATACAGTGCCATCTATGAACATTAAGCGGAAGTATTATTCCCGTCAGACAATATTTTCTGTGGTCCCGTAAGTGGTGACATCTGTATTTTTATTAGAGAACTACTACAGCATTTAGTTTTCATAAGTTATTGGTAACTAAATATTGCCATTCAATTTTCATAGATGTCAGTTTATACTTAAAATAAATTTTAATGAAATATTATTAATAATATTATTGCTAAATTAAAATTATTAATGAGACCATTTTTGCCTACTATTAAAAATTCTGAATTATTTATTAAGTATTTGAAGTTTTTATTAAAAATATCATTTAAAAATTTAAAGTTTATAAAGTAGGTAAATTTCATAAATATATTTACCTATATCATCAATATTAAAAAAAATATTCAAAATTTATTTTTTAATTTAATTTTAGTATAAAACATTTTGCATTTCTGAACTGTAGGATAATGCAAGTCAGTTCAAGGAGAATATATTGAATAAAAAAATAATTTTCATTCGTAAAAAATCACTGTGTATGCAATGGAGTACCGAAGATGTGTACTATCTGTGCTGTCATTGGTCGATTTGGACGCCATTTGTAAAGGGCCGGGTATAGGCCCCGCCTACGCACCGCCTTCTATTCTGCCATCTTTAAATCGAGGTTTCCCCATCTTGTTTCGGGGAGGTGTGGTGATAAACCGACTCAATTATGCATGCGTACGCTCGCAACCATTTTGTATGAAAGGAATGGACTCTACAAATTGTAGAGTCCATTCCATTCCTTTGTAGACTACAATTCCTCTTAGTAATGATTGACACTATCGATACCTACTAGGAAGTGGATAGTGGCGCTCTTTTTTTCTCGAGATAAACGTTTGATTTTGTCACGATAAAAGTGGTTTATCGCAGATAAAACCAAAACTAAAAGTAATTACACAAAATGCTCTGACAAATATCTTGCAAATGTTTTAATATAATTGTTTAAGAAAAAAAAAATCATAATAAGTATTACCATGTCAAGTAGAAAACGTAAAAGTGTGAAAATTAGAGCTAACTTGGTGATTTTTTTTTATCGAGTAAATTTTAATATTTTATGTTTTTGATTAAACAGAATCGTTGAACATATCATCTAGTTTGATATATATTTTATTTTTTAGATTTGGTCTTGCATATTACACGTATCATCTAATAGAAGATTGGTTATTTTGCTTTATGCGCCCCCTTAAGCATGGAAAAATGTGAACTCGTTTCCATTATCGAAATTTGTTTATCGATACTTTCCGCACTAGTCGACAAATGCCAACGATGTAAGTTTTGAAGGACGTAAACGTGAAGTCAGATTGATATAATTTCTCGTAAATGTTAAGAATTGTTATAATTCCAACGGAATATCATTTTTATGGCATAAAGCTACGTAAAAATTAATAAATGCCATTTTTAGACACCTCCAATACGTTTCTAATTTAATGGTGACACCATTACAAGTTTGTCTCTTGAGAATAACTGTCAGTGTCATAGGAATCATCATTCGCCGCGCCGGGTATAGGTATAAAATGTTTGACAGTACGCTTTAAATAAAGTAACTTTAACCTGTGGAGAACAACGAGCAACGAGCAACTACGTTACGTTCCATACAACTAAGTGTTAAAAATAAAATAATCCCGTCCGATTAGGGCCCTTCTGCCCTCCTCCACTCAAGCGACAGCTCAAGCCGAGGTTCGTGGTCCCCGTCAAGGGGGGACGCCCTTGTGCATGTCGCTACCAGGGTGAACCTTCAGTTCACCCCCGCGTCCGCGTTAAAATGTAGAAGCCCTTCTGGCTAACATTGAGAGACACCACACAAAAAAAAAAAAAAAATAAAATAAAACATTACAGTTATTAGATAGGTACCT
Organism: Colias philodice; assembly: GCF_061535455.1. Classification (NCBI taxonomy): domain Eukaryota; kingdom Metazoa; phylum Arthropoda; class Insecta; order Lepidoptera; family Pieridae; genus Colias; species Colias philodice. The sequence continues at coordinate 5,106,962 of NC_143090.1, forward strand.
ACCTACCTATTTTATAGATAATTAAGTGAAATTGTTACTAGCTCCTGGACTATACAGTCCACGTTGCAGGCGGTCATAATTTGTGATAACACGTCACATAACACCACAACTACAATTTTACTGTCCATTTGTAAGCGTTTACGAGAAATAACAAGCCTTTAGAGCCGCTCACCCGATTTATTGACTCAAAAGTTCATAATGTTTGAAATTATTGGCGTTCAATTGGCCATTTGCCGCATCTTTATGTTTGAGTGCTAATTTGTTTTGTAATTAGGTACCTATGTAAATAGGTGAATTGTTTATTATATTACATTTTACTGTTCTTTACTAACTTCGTATTCGTAGTTACCTATTTAGGTACCTACCTACTTAGAAATCTAAATTACACACTATCCGCTCTAGCCGTATCATAGGTAGTAAAAATAATGTAGGTGCGTATGATAAGTACCTACCTACTTATAAGATAATAATAAGACCGCATTATAACAGGTATAGGTATTTACTATTTATTATAAAAAAGACGTGTGGCACTCGGGGACTGCCGCGGTAAAGCTATTGCACAGCATGCCTTCAAGTCACACCTCCGCTCCGAGCCCGTCGGAGTGGGGAGCGTGAGGTTTTTTCGTTACGGAATTTCTCGATTCGGTCCCCGCGCTCAAGGCCCGCAATAGAAGCAATGCAATAGCTTAAAAGCTTAATAGGTAAACACGTCACATCTAATGGATAACTTGTGGTAAGAATCTTCACAAAGGAATCTCAATAGGTACCTACTTAGTTAGATACTTAGGTAGTATATATGATTTAGAAATCCCTATAAGACCTTTATAGACCTACAATGTTCAATTTTCATAAAGACACGCATGTGGACTCCAATATCGACGATATGGAGGTAGGTAGGTACCTACCTATTAGCTACTTTTAACTTCTACCTGACTGATATGCCTGCATTAAAAATTCATTAAGAAAACTGCATCCAATTTTGGGAATAGAGCGATCACTGAAATTGACTGATACAATAGCCAACACCCACAGGTGTAAACATTCATAGTAAGTTAGGTATACATACACAACTCTTAAAATATCTCTTAAATAAAATGTCAAGAATAAGGAAGAAACTTGTATTAACTTCGTCCTTCTGAAAATAATTAAAAGTTTCTATCTGATACAATCCTATATTCGTATTGGTACCTACACCTACATAGATATATCGGTAGGTACTAAAGCGGACAGCTCCACCGGCCTTAGTTTAATTTCCCGCTTAGTTAAGTTTACTGCGCGCCGCTGATTGGATATTGATTAGAACCACCGTTTCACTAGTAAATGGTGATTTTTCTAAAATAACATCGTACCACTACAAATTTACACTCACTACGCGATTGTAATTACCGATGTGAGCTTTACGACCCATCTTGATTAAATAAAACATGGCATTAAATGGTTTTTAAATGGATTTTCTAATAGTAGGTACCTACCTATGCCGGTTTTTATGCTAACTGGTTTTGTTGCGATTTATTTGTAAGATGTTATTATACCTTTTTATTAGCGTTTATCTTTAACGCAAGCTTTCCTTCCGTTGGTTAAGTTTCAACGGAAACTTCTAATTATTTTCTACTGAGGCATATAGACAAGAAAGACTGCATAAGCTCTATCACGCAACATCAATTGCAATAGTTTGTTTTTATAATATTGTTATGATTGTGATATTTCACTACAGTTATCAATTCAAATTAATAAGACAGGTATACTTACGTATTATTAATTAAAAATATATTCTGTATACCTACGTAAATAATAGCTGTCTATATTTTTTATTTAAATTATCTAATGAATAAATCTAAGTAGGCTGGTAGGTAGTAGGTACTTTATAAAATACTTTAATGCACCAAACGTATACCTACTTAAGTTGTAGATAAGCTGATATTCAATAATGTTTAAAGTACCTACCTACCTACCTATCTAGCTATGTCTAAAGACAAAACCTTAGTTAGTGTAAGTAGGTAACACTAACTAACTAATACTCAATTTATGTGGGCAATGGACATATCTTATAGTTAACTATAAGATATGTCTACATAAAATTGATTAAAAATAAATCTCCTGTAACAGACACGAGTGAACTAATCGATTGGTGCACGGAAGTTCCCTTCTATAATTACCTTTGACGTTTACATAAGGCGGTTTGTTATTATTGTTATTACAGTCTACAGTCGAGGTAAAATTACTATGCAAATAGTTATTAGGTACATACGTACCTACTTTAATTATAAATAACTCTCGTAATACTTGACTTCAATTATTATAATAGCTATGTTATTTTATTTAATTGAAGCCATGCGTATTCTCATATTAAATAATAAACTAGGTACATACTTTTATTTGTTATGTCCCGGGATATTAAAATTAAAGTGTAATTATTAGCTTTGATTCATTTATTTTACGGTTCGTTCAATAAATGTAGGTACCTACTAACTAATTATTACAAATACCTACCTAATGTGATAAATTTTTATCTTCAAGCATCGAACATTTAGTTATTGCTATTATTATTTATTTATTGTTGTACAAAATAAGACTCAATTGCAATCGCATATTTAATTGAAGCATAGAATGAAATCACGATTATTATTTTGTTTGGAACTACCTAATACCAATCTTCTTTTCGTCTAGGTAGATACCTACCTAAGCATAAAGTAAGCTTTTTCTTTATTTCAAAAATATGAATGAATATATTTTTATATGTTTCCTAAATCAATCTATAGGTAAACTTTACTTTAATTTAATAAAGCTTAGAATTTACTATGTAAAAACATTGTAAATTTTATTAAGAACAACTCAGAGACTATTTATCTTATTGAGCTTTCGTATCTAGGTCGTTTATATTCAAAGAGCCTTCAAATGCGTCCATTTACGACCACCAATACAAATAAAGTATTAGTTTGTTATAAATCATTTAAATCTGTCTATCACGTTTCGCTAAATGAATAACATCCACCATAAAATCATATTAATGTAGCGTATATCTACCCACGTGCGTTGGGACCAACGCGCATTTGTACCTACTCGCTGTCAAGAAAGTTCTTAACACTTTATATATAAGGTTCAAAATTAAAGTTCTCACTTAAGAAAGAAAACTAAAGACATAGTTTATTGCTCTTTATGTATCTCGATATAAAAGTAGACACCCAAGCAGTGGATTAAGAACAAGGAATTGCTTGCGCAACATTGAAGTCGTAAAGCGATTCCGGAGGTAAATTTTTAATTGTTTACGATTTGTTGTTATCAGGTACTGTTATATGTAATTGTAATTATATTGTATGTTAAATCGGAAATAATCGGGCAATTTTAAAAATTAAGCTTGATTATAGTGCGAGCTCTACAAAAGAGCTTTTAGAAGATATTCAGGCACATGCTAGGTATGAGTCCAAAGGTTTCTTTTTTAAATAAGTATTATAGATAGCTATGACGATATGAAATACATCGGTTAGGTATTTAAACGCAATGTGTTGAAATGGAAAAAATAAAATCATAGGTAGAGCATGCAGCAATTAGAAAAATTTTTCATTTAAAGCTTTTAAAGAAACTATTAAGTTACTATTAACTATTATTATTTTTTATTTTTATCATAAGCATTAAAATGCACTCATGTATCTTTGTAAAATTTTAAATAAAAGAAATAATCTATCATATACACACACAGAGCGGGACTCGATTATTATTTTCTGTTCATTAAAAATTTTTCAAAGAATTCCAAATTTGGTACCAAAGTTCAGCTACCAAGGATTGTTATGAAGAAGAGGAAGCTTATTTTCTCTGTCTAATTTCATAAAGAGCTACTTTCAATAACCCTGACAATAGCTTCAGGTCCGAAATAATCTCTTTATCTAACGTTTAAATCTGTCTTGTTAATAAACGGTATCACTTGAGGTAGGTTTAGGTACCTATGTAATGGCGCAATAAAATTAGAGTTATTAGAGACAAATATAAGTAACCTACTATAGGATTTACTTAATATGTGTGGCATGGATATAATAGGATTCTAATGATAGGGCGATAAGCTTTAGGTACATCAATTATTAACCTTTAATATTTATATTGTAAAAATATGCACCATCTGTTGTCTCGGATATAAACATCATTAGTATTGTTGTCATAAATGGTACGTGCACAATAGAAAATAAAATACTTGATATAGGTAGGTAATATTCTATAGAAATTAACACTTGTTAACAAAGTCTATATCCAACTATGTGTAGGTACTTACATGTCTATAGGCAATAGGTAGGTATAACCTATACCTACTTAGATGTTTTTTTAACGTTAAAATAAATTAATGGGGGAAAAGGTTGTTAAGGGAGAACAAAATATACCTAGTAAAAAAATGGAACCCTACAAGTGATTGATTAAGTATAAATTAACAATGTTAGATTAACTTAAAGTAAAGCTTTTCTGAAAATCCAATTGGGGGAATGGTATGAGAGTGACTTATTTAGTCAAGCCGGTATAACAAAAGACGCAAACAGCCCAATTAGCGTAACAATATGAAATCATCCTCGAATTATAACAAACCAACACGCACACACTACCCAAAGTTCCCGACGCATTGTTTTCCGAGAGCGATCCATGTTTGTTCCACAAACAGCGCGCTTGCGACTGAGCAATTATCACTTACCTGTGACACGCGATCACAACACTGCACAGATTTATAGTCGATAAACTAGTATCATCACTTTTACTGGTGTTATAAATTAATTACACTATTATGGTTCGAGCGCGTGGTGGCGCGGCCGGTCGCGGCGGCTTCGTTCGGCGGTATGCGCGACTAGGCGGGCGGAGCTACGAGCCGGGCGTCGACTCTGCGTACTGCAAGCGCGCGCCGATGTATCTGCCGGTGCCTGGCTCATCCCTCACATCTCCAATTCGACTCGCTTATCGCTTTTCCAAGGAGGGTGCCATTCTTGATGAATCAAGTGTTTGTTTGCAAAGCAAATGCGACTCGCATCGTTTTATTAAATTCGCTCTACAGTCGGGGTATTATATAAAAAAAAAAAAAATAAAACCTTTATTTGTCTCTCTCACAAGGGTTAAAAATGACAATTAATGAAAAATACACATAATATATTAGGCAACCTTATGAGAGCTGGTGCCCGAAGTGGGTTCTGTAGAACCTGTGGTACGGGTCACCAGGCCCCACATAGTATATCCAAAATACAATGTAGCAGTCGTATGGATAGAATTTGCAGAATTTGCAGCAAGCTTGTGGATAAAACAAAAGAAACAGTAAAATAGTATTAAAATAAAATAACTAAAAACAAGTAAAAAAAAATAGATGGTTGTTGTGTGTGTGTATGTGCGTATGTGGAATGTGTATATGGGTGTGTGCGTGTATGAGTGAGTGTATAGTGAGGTCTGTAATGAAGTCTGAGCTGATGAATGAAGAATGTCTTTGCTGAAGTCAAAAGAAACGGGGATTAATTAAAGCGGAAGCAAATAGTTTTTTTTTTTTTTTTTATATAACGTTACACAAAAGTTTTTCTGTATCATCGTAGTTTAAGGTTTTCAGGTACATAGAGATTTTGATTTTACAATTGGATCGATTGAGAGGGTAAATATTGAGAATTTTATTTAATTTATTGTAAAGATCATTGCCGAGATAACAATAGAAGTTCCGAGATAATTTTGAATAAAATCTAACCATGTGACATACTGTGTCCTTTCGCCTCTTATCTTTTATCGAGTCAGGATTATACGTAAGTTGCTGGTGTTTCTTAAGGACAGTTTGGAGTATAAAAGACTGTCTTACAGATAGAACGTCCCAGAATCTGTACAGGTCAAAAGTGGGAAAACGATAAGGAAAACCTCCAGCTACTTTCAGTACCGCACGTTGAGCTCTCTCCAATTCGAGTAAGTATGTTTTAGCGGCACCTCCCCACGAGGTAATGCAGTAATCCACTAGAGACTGGCACAGGCTACTGTATACAATCTTAATGACACGACGATCAGCAACGTGTCTGAGTGACTTAAAAATATAAATAAGTTTACGCATTCTGGACACTAAGGCATTGATATGCGGTTTGAAGGTAAGACATTGGTCAAGTATTACTCCTAAATATCTTATACTCTCAGTCCTTTCAATCGGAGAACAAAGGCACAGGGGATTTTCTTGGTCACAGGTATGAGCTTTTAGAGATAAAGAAGGCGGTGGAAGCACATTTGACTTAAGTGCGAAACATATGTATTTAGTTTTAGAAGCATTTAGGGTAAGAATATTTCTCTGTAGCCATGAATTAACCTTATTGAACCCTATTTGAGCAGTAATGAAGAGATCATTCCAATTATCACTCTCAAAAAACATTGCCGTATCGTCAGCAAAAGTAATAATTTTCCCATTCGTAAGGTTAAGGCTTCCCAATTCGTTTATGTAGATCAAGAATAGAGTTGGGCCCAGGATGCTTCCCTGCGGCACTCCAAAGTCAACAGAAAGTTCATTGCTTAAAAAAGAGTTGACCTTAACCCTCTGCTTCCTACCAGAAAGATAGTCATGGAATAGCTGTAGGGCAATACCACGAATACCCAGTTTTTCCATCTTAGAAAGCAAAAGTGGGACAGAAACCGTGTCGAAAGCTTTTGCTAGGTCGAGAAATATTGTCAGGCATTTCTTCCTCTTGTCTACTGTTGTAATTATAGAATTCACTATTTCATGAACAGCTTCATTTGTAGATCGACCTTGACGGAAGCCAAATTGCGATGGAGAAAAAAGGTTGTTGTCTTCTAGGTACTTAACTAGACGAACATTAATTATACGCTCTAAGATTTTTGAAAGAGTAGGCAATATGGAAATCGGTCTGTAGTTAGACACGCAATCTCTGTCACCACTTTTATGGATGGGTTTAATAATTGCAGATTTGAAAGCAGTAGGGAATTTTCCAGCGGAAATCGAAAGATTACATATATGAGTGAGAACAGGAGCAAGCAAATGAGCATATCTTTTAATCAATCTACCCGAGAGACAGTCATTTCCTACAGCACAATTATCACGAAGACCCTTGATCAGCTGGAGAATTTCGGATTCATCCGTGGGAAGCATAGCGAAAGATGATAAAGGTGGAGATTGCTTATAATGTTCATCTAGTTGAGAATTTTGGTGATTTAAAGAAATGTTCTTTTCAGCCAAATTTTTTCCTATGTTAGCGAAATAGGCATTTACTTTATTAATGTTTTCAACAGGAGATGTTGAATTTGATATTAGACAGGAAGAATGATCCACAGGCTTATTAATACAACTAATATTTTTAATCACATTCCATAATTCTTTTATATTACCGTTAGCCTTGGCAATTGCTTGTTTTTCATAACTTCTTTTAGCCTTCTTTAAAATCGATGAACAGAAGTTTCTATAACGTTTATATGTTTGCTTAAGCACTTCATTATTAGGATCCTTTTTAAGTTTCTTGTATAGATTGTCTCTATTACGCATACAACGCAGCAGTCCTTTCGTAATCCAAGGTTTGTTGATTGTTTTTTTAGTTGAAGTTGTTTTCAATTTCAGGTTTTGCACAGCGGCTCGAGACAAGCTGTCTACCAACAAGTCCGTTGCGGCATCGACATCATTAGTTAATAAAATATCCTGGAAGTTGATATCACCAACTGCTTTATCTAAATTTACATAGTCCAATGTTTTATAGCTCACAGGATTTCGTATTTTAGTATAGAGATTAATACTAAAAGCAACAGATTCATGGTCAGTGATAGTGGTTTCAGCAACTACACACGTTGCTTCCAGTTTAGTTTTAACCATCATGTGGTCCAAGCAAGTTTTGCCATGGGTTGGAAATACATGAGCAGGAAGAATACGATGACTGGCTAGAGTATTTAAGTATTCAAACGAACGCGAATCTGTGCTGTCTTCTGTTATGTCTATGTTAAAACCAAGAGTATCAAACCAAGAGTATCACCTAATTGTTGGATCGAGGAAGTTAGGGTTAATTTGTTTTCCGAATTTTGTTTAGGGAGGTTACGGATTTCGATGGTTAACTTTCTGATGAAATTTTCCAGGTATTCAACTTTATTTTCCAGAGATTGTACTTGATTCCTATATGAACTATTTTCGGCTTCTAATGTTGCCATCTTTTTTAATAATTCTTCATATTGGGTAGTTAAAGTTGCAACCGATGTTTGTATACTCATATTTTGGTTTATAATAGTAAGCATAGTTTTATTAATAGAATCGTATTTTTCTTCTTGGTTCGATTTAATTTCAGAAAACATGTTCTTTATTTCGGAAATTGGGGAGTGAGACTGGGCCTGAATGTCGTCGATGGTACGTTTTTGTCGCTTAGTAATGTAGAAATAATTATTTTCATCTACCGAAGAATTCCCAGCTAGATTTAAGGCCGAATCCGAGTTATAGTGAATAGAAGAATTTGATGTAGTAGCAAGGAATTGGTTACTAGGCGGTGTCCGTTGAATAGACATCTCCAGCAGTGTTGGCAAAATAAAAGAAAAAAAAAAAAATATATATGTTAAAGCGTGGTTGTATTACGTAATTAAATACTGATATAATACTTATTAGACATCTTGACTCGACCAAAGTCGGTACAAGAATGACTCGCAACTGCAGACGACCGTTATTTATAGGACGACTATTCGAGTGGCGTGACTGTGTGAGTCAGCGCAGGTGTTATTTGTGTTGTTTTGATCGTTATTTTGAATATGACATGTAATATTATTATTATTTGATAATTAAATGATTATTAATACTTTTATCCATTTGATTATTATTAAAATAATTAATTAAGTTCATCAATTGATTTACTTTTAAAATATAATTTTATCTTTAAATTAAACGCGCTAACACGGCCATTCTGAAAAAAGCTCGTGCTCTGAGCGGTAATTCAAAACTCAAAATATCAATGATATAATTCACTTCAGCTGGTGACATTCAGACTTGTTTTAAGTAGTACATTATATTCAAATTATTTGTTTCTTTGTCCAGTTGTCAGGCTAAACCACTGTCTGGATCCATACAATACACTGTCTGGATTGACAAGTGACAATCAGGTTATTATTATTTTCCGCCCAGTTGTAAGACTAAGTCACAGAAAACCCGACAAGTGGCATTCAATTCTATTATTATCTGCCCAGTTGCCAGCCTAAGTCACAGAAGACCCGAACAGACAAGTGGCATCCGATTATATTATTTGCCCAGTTGTAAGACTAAGTCACAGAAGACCCGTACAGACAAGTGGCATTCGATTGTATTATTATCTGCCCAGTTGTCAGACTAAGTCACAGAAGACCCGAACAGACAAGTGGCATCCGATTATATTATTTGCCCAGTTGTAAGACTAAGTCACAGAAGACCCGTACAGACAAGTGGCATTCGATTGTATTATTATCTGCCCAGTTGTCAGACTAAGTCACAGAAGACCCGAACAGACAAGTGGCATCCGATTATATTATTTGCCCAGTTGTAAGACTAAGTCACAGAAGACCCGTACAGACAAGTGGCATTCGATTGTATTATTATCTGCCCAGTTGTCAGACTAAGTCACAGAAGACCCGAACAGACAAGTGGCATCCGATTATATTATTTGCCCAGTTGTAAGACTAAGTCACAGAAGACCCGTACAGACAAGTGGCATTCGATTGTATTATTATCTGCCCAGTTGTCAGACTAAGTCACAGGAGACCCGTACAGACAAGTGGCATTATCTGCCCAGTTGTCAGACTGAGTCACAGGAGACCCGTACAGACAAGTGGCAGTCGATTATCATAATTAGTTTCCATTACCGCTAACACGGTCATCTAAATTTGGCTTTGGTACTATTCTTACGTAGGTACTACATAGGACACAATAGTAGTCTAGCAATTGCTTGTACTTTTCGCTTCATAGCAATCATTGTCGAGTATTATTGTGATTTACATAGAATTCGATAGCTCAACGGGTTTTTCCAGCTGCGAACAGCGGCTTCTGTATCTCATCTGTATCTCAACTCTCAAGTGATAGCCATAAGTCCTGGAACATAATTAAAAGTTAAAACACAAGCTATATCCGGCTTGGCCATAGTAAAACAATAACACAATAACGTCCTCGTAGGTTCATTTGAAATGAGTACGGTAATTTATCTCGTGATGTCAAAACACATTGTATTATAACACAAACATAACCGCTCGGCCAAACTGACCTTATAAAACACCATCACATCCACACGATGAACTCAAACTCAAATATTGATTTATTCAACTGGACTTCGCTTAGAAGCGTTTTTCAATCGTCAAAATACAGAAAAATAATAATTTACCACCACAATAACTTACACTGGGCGCCATCGAAGGCACCACATTGGATCCAAATTCCATGGGATCAAAAACTTATTAATTGTGACATAAGCACGTCGTTCGCTTACCACAATTATTAAAGGCTCAAATATCCTGGACAACCGCCCGGATTGCACATCACATTATAATATCGATGAATTACATTACCGTTACAATATTCCACACCACAAACATTTACTTCACACAACGCACAAGAAAATTTTTCGTAGATTGAAGTCCACAGTGGTATACTATCATGATGGTGACAGTGACAGTTGCACACTGTCACGTAGTATGATGGAAGAATTTGTGCCAGCCTGCCAGGATTCCGAGGAAGGGCTGGTTCATCTTCTACTTCTGATGTTAAAGCGTGGTTGTATTACGTAATTAAATACTGATATAATACTTATTAGACATCTTGACTCGACCAAAGTCGGTACAAGAATGACTCGCAACTGCAGACGACCGTTATTTATAGGACGACTATTCGAGTGGCGTGACTGTGTGAGTCAGCGCAGGTGTTATTTGTGTTGTTTTGATCGTTATTTTGAATATGACATGTAATATTATTATTATTTGATAATTAAATGATTATTAATACTTTTATCCATTTGATTATTATTAAAATAATTAATTAAGTTCATCAATTGATTTACTTTTAAAATATAATTTTATCTTTAAATTAAACGCGCTAACATATATATATATATATAAGTTCTCTGCCAGATTAGAACCCGGACTTCTCCGATCGCCACTAACAAGGTTCACAGTTTAGCTAAATGGACAGTACTTGAAAACGTGAAATAAGTGTTTAGAACGTACTACTAATCAATAACTTAACAAGACATTACGATGCGTAATGTTTTCAAGGTCACTTTGCTTTCACTTCGTACACAACGTTACCACTTAACAACTGTTATTTTTTAAATTGTTTGAGCACAGTATTACCATATTTCCTACAGTAGTGCGACGAATGTACTTGTGCAGAGAAACGGAGGGGAACTGGCGGGGGTCGGGCGACGCGGGCCGCGTAAAGCAAACACGCTTAGTTTGCTTTACCTAGCGCGAAAGGACGACGCAGTCGTATTTTTTGTGTAATAATTTTATTATACATAGGTACTTACATATTCTATTATGGCGCGCACAAACTGTTCCGTTTACGGATGTAAATCTACATTGAAATCCCAGAAGGAAACAATATTTCAGAAAGATTGTATTAATTGTATCTGTTGAATTAAAATCAAAGCTATGTATATGTTGTCCTCATTATTTTCTAATCAGATTGTACATCCCAATGCGAATGCATTACTTAGTTAAATATACAATTAAGAACATCCAAAAATAAAGTGTCCACGTAAATAATATTTAGCAGTGCAATATCTGTAATTATATATTAATGAACAAATAATTACATCAGATTTAATAATCGCAATTATTTTGAATGTACATATGAATAAATGATTTCATCATAATATTAATAATCACAATTGTTTTATTTCCCATTTGTTGCAACCCTAGCGTATTTTCGTGTGGCAGCGTAAGTACCTACGCTGGCGGCGGCATCGCGCGACATCAAAGGCGATTCCTTACTGTAGGAAATAATATTGTAATACTGTGGTTTGAGATTAATATTCACTTTTATCACTGGTTATTGAGTTTTAAATTAGCACCACTGTTCGATATGACTTTATTTATAATATTAATGTATTAATTAGCACTGTTTGACAACTTTATCTATTTTATTGGAAATTAAAACAGACGAAGCACTTAAAACACGACTGCTCGCGTGAGCGGGCGGCGGGCGGGGTATTCGCTCTACGTTGCGTTGTTCATTGTAGTTATAGGTATGATTGTCAGGTTTGAGTGTTGAAAAGTCATATTTTCCATTGTACATGTTTGCGGCGATGTTTTAATTGTGTATAATTGTTTAAAAATAAAAGAATCGTTCACAAGGTAAATAAACTGTTTCAAAGACTCTATCAGCGATAAACATTCCCGCTTACCTACAGTATCTATGCCGGCCATAATTAGCAGCACTTGATGCCGTTAGTTATAAAACTAATAAACAGCGTTCACTTACCCATCGTGGTCAAATTATTCTAATCTCGATCTGATAACGTACTATGTAGAAAGCCGCCAACCCGACTGTGACTCCCTGTTCTATGGTGCTATAAACGCGCACGACCCGAATTACATGCTTATCATTGTTAAAAAAGATTTTCATTCATTATTTTCATTCGTTGTTCACGCTTTAGCACTGTTCGAAATTCTTTGTTTTATTAATTTTACTCTCAGCTCAGGAATTATAAAATCGTAAACAAATAGGTAAGTAAGTAAACTACATAGCAAGATCTGTAACTACATAGCAACAAATTTTCTAAAAATGGAGATCTAGATGTTCTTGAGACTGATTGTCAATATGGCCATGCAGGGTCATGCGACCAATTGTTTTCTTTTTTGCGTTCTATAGCAACATATTGATCTATGTTTTATACAAACAAACATATAGGCTTACCAAGATTAAGTTAAGTATTATTCAAAATGTTATAGCTACCTTGTACCTACATCTCAATTAAATTTTAACTTATGGTTATAGCTTGGAAAAAACCTAGACACATTACCTTATCAATAAGATAATTTAACATTAACAAAGGAAACTAAAATTATGGCTCAGTTTATAAAAATAATTGTTATCTTTTTTTACCACAACAATAATTTTAGGTGTTTATTATCATTTAATGATGCGCTTTTGTTTTATGGTTTAATGATATACCGACCGTTCAGTGGATAGAATACCATTATATGACCTCTATTTAGTGATGTTTACATTATTCTTATATTTTATATTACACTTTGATCTTGGAAATATAACGGATGCAATTAGATATTGACAAAAACTAAGTCATCATATAAATATTACGGATTAGTAAATGCACTTAATAAATTATCATTTGATAAGGTAATAAGTCGGTGGTCAGTCTACCATGATGTTTTATATTATTGAATTTAAGTATATACCTACCTACTATGTAATAACAATGTAGTTATGTCCATTCATTTTCCAAAAACAATTTTAATACGTTATTAGGTAATTGTTTATGTATCTTTAACGAAAATTTTATGTAGCATGTACGAATTAAACGACTCTACCTACGAATTAAACAAGAGAAATAGAAATGGTTGATATAAGATTTTCTTCAATCTGTGCTGGTATGTGGTAGGTGGGAAGGTAGGTATCTACACAAAAAAAAGCTTTTACAGAACACTTAAACTTTAAGGAAAATTATTCATCACCTGCACAAAATCCCCTTATTAATTCCACGACACATCCTAGTCGTAAATAAAAGTTAAAAAACCTCTTAGGTACATAACCTTTATAGATATACAAAGATAATTCCCGTTTCACAAAAAACATTATCGAACCGCAAAGGTAGGATAATTTATTATAAGCGTTGAGATTTCCTGAAGGTAACATAAATACTTAAAGGAAACGTGTAACGGTTTATGCAAAATTTCGTTAAACCCGTTACCGAGATGTATATTGTACACTTACCTATAGTTGTTAGGATATTGCAGAGTGGAGACTACACGTGCCACATTCCTTTGAATATTGACTCAAATCCCGCTTCGGCACAAACTTACTTGCGTTTTGTATCAACCGACAAAAAGTCTCCGTGTGTTCTTTATAATACTCATAATAATTATTAATCCTAACTATAAAATATTAACATCAAATGCGGTCCGTGTTATGTATTTTAATTAGATTTATTATTGCAATGAATAGGTACGCAGATTTATGATGTTAGTTTGAACTGAAATTGCATCATAACTCAATGCACATAAACACTTTTTAAATTAATATGTAGGTAAGTACCTATTAGGTATACAAATTCTAAAGTTCTATAAACGTATTTTTTTATAAAACAAGAAACGAACTTTGAAAAAAGTTTATTATTGTAAATGTTGAATCTTTTTAATAATACCTATTAAAATTTTTCTAATTGATAATTACATCAAAAAAGGGATGTGCTTACTTAGGTAATACGATAAACCTCAAATTTTCTTTATATTAAATATTACCCTCAAAATCAAATATAATTTGATATATTTTCATTACATTGAAAACCTTAAGTAATATAGGTTCCTAATGATAAGGAGAGTGTAATGTAATACCTATATGTGAAAAAGATGCATCTGTCTATCCAATTTAAAAGAAAACTTATATAAACCTCAGAAACTTCAAAACGGAAACTTTATAACACTGAAAATATAAAATACCTTGCTCCAATTTCTAAATATTCGTTTAACGTTTTATTCTTCTAGAAAAAAAATGGTCACCTTGGAAGAGAAAAATTACATGAACTATGAGCTTCGTTGCTGACGCTCCCAGTCGCTAGGTATCGATATTGTAGAATGGCGCGGCTGTTTGTAAAGTGCGCCGCTAATTGCTGACGGCTTACAGCTGATATTACACCTCGGCGTAACCTTAAAAGTGAGCTGCGTCAATATTTTCATATATTTAAGTATGTATTTATTTTAAATGACGTCTAAATATTTACTAAATTTTTCATTTTCTATCTCTTTGATTACTTAATATATAGGTAGGTAGTTGCTGATTTTGGATACATAATACTGACGAAATTGCATCCAGATGCATTTCTCTTAAAAGATAATATGAATCCATAGGGATAGAGTTCAACATAACTTCTGTTATATTCTCATAATAAGTTGATCGCTCTATCTAGGTAGAGCAAAAAGGTAGAGTTTATAGGTATTAGTTGTCAGAATAATAGCTGTACAGTTTACTTTGTTCAATGCCTACTTTTTTCAATAGGTTAGATTATTGTGTAGAAGATCAATTATTATTATCAATAATAATAACACAATATACCTATAATATGTAGAGCTATCTGATATACCTAAGAATTATTTTATAGATAACCTAACCTAACTGGATTAAAAATTCTTAATAAATTTTCAAAAATTTGAAATTCATAAATTGGATTTAATAAATTATTTATTAATACTGTACTTACGCGCGCTGTAAACAAATTTTCTGCTGTAAGTTTTAAACATAAACTCTACCTTGCACGCGAATTCGCAGGCTTTATGGATGGCAGTATTATGACAAATATACATTTACCAATAGGTATTGAATTGTATAAAATTTTGTCAGTTAAAAATAGCACAGACAAACAAATATTGTGATGTAACATTCATCTTTACCTATAGTATTGTAGAGAGGTAGGAATGTAGATAGGTACCACATGAAAAATACGTCCTCGGCATTCCGCTTCGAAGCGTGTTCCATTTCAAGAATCCCGTAATCAATATAAATATGTAAACAAAGTAACAATCAAAGTCCGCTATCTCAAGTGATTCCACACGAAGTGGATTGTTTTTCTTGGGACCCCGATTGGATTTATTTCAAGTTTTATGACGTCTCGCATCCCCGTCGTAAACTTTAATACCAACCTCGACTGGCTACTACTCTCTAGCTTTGGAATATTTTATTATTACGATAACGTTCGCCGGTTCATATGTGAGGTTAAATTTCACACAAAACTACGAGACGTGTGTGTAAGTTGTTTCGTTGCATGTTCATTGATAAGCTTCACTGTTTTGGCCACTTTTTAGGTAGGCATAACAAGAACAAACCAGGTCATGGCTATTATTGATTAGCATAATTTACCAGTAATCAGCCGTCAAAAAAGTTGTGCCCACTGCTTTTTGTTTTCACACCCGATTCGACACATCCGACGCGATCCTCTGTAAACAAAGAATAGTCGGCAAAAGGGTTGCTTATAGAAAAAACAATCAATCCAGTAGCCTTTGTAAAAACTTCTTTTGCATACTGCAACGTAAATATTTATCTCAACAATATTGAAAAGGAAGCGTGACAAACAATCACAATATGCCCCCAGTTGGCTTTCACTTTCAATTTTTTTGCTATTTTTAGGAAACCCTTCCATAAGGCTACTGTGTGCGATGCTCATTTGCATAATACCGTACAAAACAATAAAATGCGTGTTTATTTGAACGCGAAAAGTGAAAACGAAGTTCAAGGTGATCGCTAACATAAGTGTTCAGTAGTTATTTCGATTTGTGATGCATAGCACGCGAGTGTTGTTTACTAGAGATTGTTTAAAAAACATGAAAATACAATTTGGTAATTTCAGTTCGTGAGGGCAATCACATTGGAGATAACGCTCAGTCCATTTAATGGGTTAGTTATGTGCGCACAATTAATGAAAGTAAGTAAGTTTGTATTTATTTAATAAATTAAATAGTAGATATATACTAGGTAACATATAATCACAATATTATACAGTATTACCCTATAAAATTATAGCGTGTTATACGCGTTTTGCTAATCAGAAAGGACGATAAGTTCCAATAATAATTCCTAAACATGTATATCAACTATATCAATTCTATAACCTCCTATAAATCTAATTGGTGAAAGACTGAACCTAAGATCAAGATAAAACGGAAGATTAATGTAGTTAAGCTGCCTATATGGTATAAATCTACGCTGTAGCCATCGAGTAGGCAGGTATAATGAGGCAAATCTCGTCGACCTAGGAATTCCTATAATAGATTTCATCTTCGAACCAAAACAGGTATTTACAACTTATGCTATTTACAAATGACTTTCGATTATCAGATCAGCTGATAGAACGACATTGGCCTCACTTTATGATGCCCACAATACTTCACAAATTAGTCAAACGTTAACTCGGGTTGAATTGCTCTTGGGTGCAATAAACGTTGAGCCGATCGACCAAATGCAGTTTAAAAATTATTGATACAACAAATTGGCATTTAAGTCCTTTTATGAGAGATAAAATCTCGGTAATTTTTATATCTAAAGATACGCTCTTTTGCTATTGAAGGGCTGGATATAGTGAAGATCTGTTAATAAGTCGTGCATACATGGTTTGTTTACACAGTTTGTTACATCATTTTGAACCAGCTTAACGTATCCAACTCTCAATGTTTAGTGTGCATGAGATTTAAGGACCGATATTTACAATCAAATATTTGATGATTGCTGTTATTTTTGAGCGGCGGCGTTTTTGTTTCACTTCGCAGTTACGCCAAGGTGTTACTGTCATATTAGACTTGTGATGTTTACTAGCTCTTGTTTAACTTATCTCAGTATATCTTAAGACGCGTATTGCAAATAATTTCAAAAAGTTAGATATTTGCTTCAAAATATAATAATCTATGTAGGCTTACCAAAATAATGTCTGCCATCTGCAGAAGTACCAAAATATGGTCTCATTGCCATTCATTTATTTTAATTATTGTTCCTTTTATGTATGTATAAAAATAACTACAATGTATTTATAAGAGGTAGACCAAAGTAGAATTAAGTGTTTGTTTTAAATTGTAATACAAGATTCCGCGAATAGGTAATGCGAATAAATTAGCAGTTAAAAATTATAAAAACACGAGCTCATTACCTTCTTGAAAAAAAATCATATTCATTGTTAATTAATGCTTGATAATTGATATGAAGGTTACTAAACGAAGGAACTTAATTGTTAAGTTTTAAATATAAAAATAACTAAATTCACAAACCCGACTAGATCTTTTGATAGGGCTTGCGAATATGAATATGCGGTATAGGTACCTACTAGTACCTATATAGGTAATGTTTTTATATTTTGTATGAGTGTAGTAAGTATGATATGTATTAAATTGAGTGATTCTGAAATCTGATCGGATGATAATGTGATTGAGGTATTTGAAAAGAATAACTTATAAATTATAATCGAAATCAATTTGCTAACCTTTCCTCCATTCTGGTATTTGTTTTATTCAAATATCAATAACGTCTTTAATTAAAATTAACGCTTTTACAGCCCTACTGAATTCGGTCAACGGCCCAAATAAGAACCATAAATGGTATTTAAATTCCACGTCAGCTGTGAGGTAGTTCCATAATAGATGCGGTTTGGTTTATAGCACTCATATAACTGGCCGAAACCCGCACCTCGACCCTGTTAGTCCAATTTAAAACACTACAGAGTGAAGTCGATGTTTTATTTTGTTTTAACTTTTAATATTTCATTCTGTTACTATTTTGTGCGAAATCAACCGCGACATCAGTACACGTAAGTTAATTCTACATACCTACTTGCATTCCGCATAATGTGTTACATGTGACTATATTGCTCAAATGAAGTCACAAAAATTCTCCACGTAATATTCATATTGGTGCTAGAATACCCATATCTGAGTCCCTACTTATTATATGCCTACATAATATATAGATAGGTACCTACTTCTAACTAAGTCTAACTCTATTAACTCTACACATATCTCTATTCTCGTTACATCAGTAGGTAATACATACTTACCAATTTGTTTGCTTTTGTTGGCACAGCTGAAAATCTAGCCGTCGTTGAAGAATAAGCAATGTACCTTTCTACTGTTGGAATCATTTTCAAATTCGAGTCAGTAGTTTTAGCTTCAACTCCTTACAAACGTACATAACTGTAAAAATCAAACCTAAATAGGTATCTATATCTAAATTATGCTTATATCTGTAATAAATATCTACAAATTCTAAAATAAACTTTTAAAGAGAGCTTGGTAAAGCTCTATAGTATAGCTCTATAATGCTTCTGTATGTGTTTGTTGTTATATCTGAAATACTTTCTCAGATATTTTTTTTGACACAACTAACTGTAGGTAATGACTGTTTTTAGGTACTTATAGATACATACATTAGTTAATCGAGCATAGTCCTATCTCTGAATTTTAGCGTTTTTAGGATAGCTTTAAACTGACAACGCTATCTTAATAACTATTTACGACTAAGAAACTTGAATAAGAAACTTAACACTTCTATTATTTTAAAATTAAAGGTACCTAACCATTGATTATCTACGTAAATATACCTAGGTATGTATAGGAAATTGTCTCTTAGGTTCTTTAAATTCTTCTGGCAAGCATCCGCGTCGCCCCTTTTTCAGACTTCTTCTATGAGCGTTTTTGTACCGTCATAATAATATTATGTTAATATAACCACCGGTTCTGAAAAGAGTTTCCAAGGAGAAGATCCTGCTAGGTAGCCCTTTTCAATTAAATTGTTGTTGATATACATAAAAATAAAAAGCATCAAGTAGGTACCTACAATAAATCTGCATCAACCATTGCATACAGCAACGTCAAACTTTAAAAACCACAAACTTTTCTTAACATCTGTTAGCACTCAAGGAAATCTTGACATAACATCAAGCTAAGTGCATTAGCGTGTACTTTAATGCCTTATACCCCAGACATATCAACATTGTAACATTTTGTATTAAGTTGCAACTTTTTCTTGGTGTCCTGTGAGAAAAAAATAATGACTTGCATAAAATTATTATTTATGGTACCTACTCTATCATAGACAACTATGCACATTGTTTAAGCGCTATTTCATTCTACTATTTAGACAAAGTTTTTAAGTGTGTCTTTATTGTGTGTGGTGATCGACGATCGTAGTATTATCGGAGATAAGCTTAAAATATGGATTTACATTTGCATATAAATTGTATGACATAGCGTAAACTGTATAATCAAATCGTACATTAATTGATCATAAGAATAACTGCTAAATACTCTAACACGAACGTAATAACTAATTAGCTGTCGCTATAAAGTTACATGTTTAATTTATAGCATAGTTTGAAATACCAGCGAGTTTTCTATTTAAAATCCAGTGTATATTTATAAATAATATTTATCAAGCGAGCCGGATCCTCTGCGGTATCTCGTTTTTAATCGGGGTGGGTATTTTTAAGTCGATAAATTTGGATGTCAGTCCACATGTGTAGGTAAGATAAGAGTTGGTATCGTCCCCGCCTCCCCGTAAGCCATCGTAAAATATTATCCTGATGACATTTATGGCCGCTTTGAAATAGGTACCGTGGTAACATTTCTTAAATGTTATGTACCTATTATATAGCAAGAATGGATAGATATACATATAAGGTTAAAACGATGAGAGGTGTTTTTCTGTAGGTATAAGTTAAAATAACTAGGTATATATTAAATGTAAAATGTCCGAACAGATCTACAAAATAAATATATAAAGAAAGAAATACGGAAGCTTTTAATGTCTACGCGTGCTCTATCTTTTAGCGTTTTTGAGTGATTATTGATAGACCGTTTTATTCAAAAATTAATTAATTTATCATCAATTTATATTGCTATACTTTATTGGTAGGTATATATATACCTACTCTAATAACCTTTAGTGGGTCATTGAAAGTTAATCATAAAGCAGTTAAGACCGCGGACGTCAAATTAATGCGATGTAGGAAATGTTATAAAATTACCTAGTACCAGATAGCTTTTAAATGACTGTTTAAATAATTATAATGAATTACCTGCTAGGTAAATATGTTTTATAGCGTATACATTCGCTCATGATTTATTTAACAGATGAAAATAATAATACTTTTTGCTTTCATAATTAATGTTTAAATGCGCTCTTAGTACATAATGAATTCAATGTTTTTAATATGAATAGGTACAGAATATAGATTTTTTTAATTTAAAATTATTTTTGACCAACATACTTAGGTACTTATTCTATTTAATTACATATTATTTAGGTATAAGTGGCTTGAATTTTGTATGAATTTCTATTTGGCTTAGGTACCTATTTAGTTACAATTAAAGCTAGATAAATTCAGATTCATATACTTATTAATTTGGAGGTTATTTTTTATCGGACTATTCTTATAATGAAATATATATTTTGTATTTTAGTTTCACCTTCATAAAATAAAATATCAAGGGAACAAGTAAAAAATATAATAAATTGCGAATGAAAATCATCGACTACGGGTGCATTGATAGCTCTCCAATTCTTCATCATTACCCTCATAAAACGTCACTAATATCCCATAATACATTGCCCTCTATATCTTTATTAACAATTCTCTCGCCATAGATTCTTTTCAAAGCATTCACCAAATTTATGTCCAAAAGTTACGACGCCCTTACAACTTTCCTTTTATACAAAACTATCTTCTGAAACACTGTTTTTTTTATGCGATTTAATACGCTATATTTTCGTTAAGTGACTTCATAGGTGTGTACAATGTTGCGAATGACGGGAATAAAAAAAATCATGACGCATGTAAGTGCGAACATAATCCTCTTTCTATAGGCCGTTGGTGTAAATCAGACACGTCTCGTTTTTTGCTTTAAGTTTTACAGTAACTACATATTTTATTACCGGATTTATTAAAATACAAAACGGGTTACGGCATAATGAATAAATGCCAACATTGTAGGTAAGTAATTTTTATAAACTAGTTTCGTCTCATCGGACCTTATGTAGTAAACAAGTAGTAAGTGCCTATGTCAAGTTGAATATCCACAAAAAACGTACGTTCTATGCTGACGAGGGATGGACAGTGCAAAGATTTATCTATTCCAATATTCCAC
The DNA here is from genome assembly GCF_061535455.1 of Colias philodice. Classification (NCBI taxonomy): domain Eukaryota; kingdom Metazoa; phylum Arthropoda; class Insecta; order Lepidoptera; family Pieridae; genus Colias; species Colias philodice. The sequence continues at coordinate 5,128,736 of NC_143090.1, forward strand.
ACAATTACCTTGGGTAAGAAAATATGGGAACCTGTCCCACTTTAAAATTCTTTCTGGCGACCAGATTCTTTTAAGATATTTAATGATAAAACGGCTTATAAATGAAGAGGCAACTATTAGCATGGCAATGACAGTATCAGGTATCGAGGTAGTAGTAAGTAGTGCATTTGCAAGTAAATTTTATAAAACACTTCTCCTGGCTCATGTAGAATAATTAATTATCCATAAAAAATCCATTAGTTAGGTACCAGACATGTACAAATCCCAACATTTATTTTCACGGATGATTTGTTATCGAAACATTGCAATAAAAATCAGTTTTGAATCATACAGAGCAGCGTCCCACGACCGTTATCATCATAGCCGCAATAAACTCATTAAGCCACATAACCGGCTAATCGAGCTTTCCAATCATGAAATTAAAATTACGTCCCCTTTATTGCTGGCCGTTACGAGCTGCGAAAAAAGGGGGCATAAATAAAAAAGGGAATATAAATAACACACCTTCAGGGCACGCTACGAAACTGAGGGTAGAGGCAGTCGTAAATTATTCGCTTATAGCCTCGCGAGCGATCAATACCATTCATTAAAGAAAAATGTATCTTAAAGGTACCTTAAACAGCTTTTGCGATTTAGGGAGATAAATAAAGTTGATTTAAACACGATTTCTGAACCGTTACGATGCGCTGGATACAGACTCGTAACTTACTTATAATACCTACAAATATGAGGTAATTTAAATTAGCTAATTCCGCTTAATTATGTTTGAATAACTTGTATTTTAAATAAAAACGATGTGAGCTGTATAAACTCACGAAGCTAAACAAGTTAAATTATGGATATGTTTTTTAAAGCAGATGTGGCCCCCTTGAGAGATTTCAGAGTTCAACCAAACTAAGTTCTTACTTCTACTGTTTAAAATAAAGTGAGCGTCAACGTTTAGTTAACGCCACAGATTTTACGTAGGTACCTTCTTTTCATATTGGAAATCGTTAATTAGTTACACAACTTACCTACAATTAAAATAACGGCTAATTCTTTAATTAAATGTTTTAGACTGCAAACCTGATAGGTAAATGTCTTCTTTACATTAATGTCTCTATCAGGAATTAGCTCAAAAGACGCATCTTAGAGCTTTTTCATTTGAACCTGCTTTTAGGTAATACTAATACCTAATCGGAAAATTCATTCAGGATGAGATTAACTAATAATATTTGGATTGAAAGTAGTTTCCTAAATAAGAATTTTTTCCCTTAATATTAGATATGCCTTATATTTAACCATCGATTAATCCTTTAATCAGAAAACCAGTATAATATTATCAATATGAATCAAAGTACAACAATAGAAACCTGTATTGTCTATGGCATAATGGAGGCACATAAGTTATACAATTGAAACAAAGGTCGTTGGCACGCTCCTCAATAAAGCGCTTTACAAATCTTGCAATTGTACCAATTAAGTCGAACAGTTGAAAGTGAAACTCACAAAACCGGGCGGCATCGGCAGTGCGCAGCGTTTTCGGTGGATTTACATATTTATTGGGGCACATTTTATGGCAGCAGAAAAAAGCTCGGGTCGTTTAATGGACAAAAAGGGTGGCTCCATGTATATTTATTTTGTCGCATCCTTTTTACGTGCAAAAGGACGTGGCTCTATATTTTTTCGGCACCAACGTGGCACATTTGGCGACGCTCTTTGCATAAAAATATTGGATCGTAAACTCTATCCCGTCTCACTCGACGAATCGGAGCGCATGTGTCGCTGGGAAAATATCGAAAATGATATCGAATACCGTTTTATGGACGCGTTACCATACGTTTTAAAATAATCGGGGATACGTGAATGACTTCATATTTATGCGCTATTTATATTTCATACTGCACCTGATACCTTTAAATGAATCATATCTCAAACAAATTAGATTTCACTGCTCATTACTTATTTATTCTTTATTGCGCTGGAAGATTACAATAGAGCATTGACCCTTAGCAATATTTACCAGAGAAATAAACACCAGGATTAACAGAGTAGATACTTTGCAGGACCCTGTTTAATATGAATGAAGAACGTTCAAAATTGTAGACATTACTTAGCCATGCAAATCTACCTAATCAAATAATTTCCCAAGTGACCAAACATCTTAGAACAAGAGGGGCGTTTCTATATAATTGATAGCTCACAGTATAAATTACCTTCTCACATTACGATCAGCCTCAATCCAATACCGTTCTCTGTCGTTAATATATTTTGTTTTAGCTTTTATTAAAATACACTTAATTTATGATAGCTTGGATGAAATATCCTTTTCCTCACCATAATTTATACTTTACACATGTGATATGACTTACGTTTTATTATTTTACAGCCTGGGTGGGCTGAAAGATTAAGGACTTTGTAAAAACTTTTTGCAAGTATTCGTTTTTCAATTCCAAGAACGATTATGTATTGTATCTTGATTGTATCGACATATTTTGCACAACCTTTTAAAAATGGAGGTACGAAATAACATCGTAACTTATTAACTTATATTATATGGTAAAATCTAATTAAGGCACTGGAATAATTATACTCACTAGGCATTGGGCAGAAATGCAAATAGGTAGACCTATTTGCATAACTTTTGTAGATTTTATATCAATAAATTGTATAGCTAATAGTTGTACCTACATGGCATATTCGTGTCACGTTAAAAGCGCAAAAGCTTGTTTACAACACACCTACTTATTGTATTGTGGCTGCTATTAACCAATCTTAAACAGTAACTTTATTTCAAGTGTTCACATCAAATTACAAATGGTCGACGTCACCAACGGAATGCACCCAGTAAATCATCAGTAGGGTTGTTAAACCAGCCTTTTAGTGCTCATGAGTGTTCCCGTAAGCCGTAAGTTGCTGTATAGTCCCTCATAAACTTGTAATTTTGTTGTAACTAAATCTATAGACCTATCCAACACGTGGTTTTATCTGAAATGCTTTCAAAGTGCTAAGATGCCTCATATCTGTTGTATTATGGTCCGTATAGAAGAATTCTAAATAGATATATTGCCCTATTTGATGGCTATTGACAATCGTAAAAATGTCTTCTCGATTTATTGTATTGACTAAAATCACATTATTTATATTTAAACGATAATCATATAACTAAAAATATGATGGGATATAGTAGGATAGGATTTCTATTTCAAAGTCATATACATAGTGGATAGTTATCTCTTATTTCTATAATTTAGCTTCTCTACATTTTCACAGTGTGAACGAGACAAAAAATCTAAATCAATATTCATTAATCAGCGGATTAGATATCCATTTTATTTACGAGCAAATCTAAAATGTACGGAATTTAATTTCATTAGGGGATTTTAGTGACACCCGCTGCGTCGAAGCGGACAACTCGACATATTTCACTCAGCTGTCAAGAGCCGACCAATCACAAACGAGGATCAGCCGTGCGTTCCAAGTTTAAAAATGGTGGAGATAATTTTATTGTATATTATTTTGTGACAGGTCGTTATTTTGAAATTTTATCGGTTCATGCTTTCAATATTTTCTCAAGTGGTTCTTTGGTAGGTATCTGTTGCATCTTTAAAATGTTCTTATTTTTTATTCATATTTGTAATTTTATATTTTTTACTATGTATCTGTGTTGTTATAATAGCTTCAAGTGGGACAGCATTTTACTCCGGAGTAAAAACGGCACTTGTATTAGCTACGTAGATCTGTAGCATCTGTAGCGTAGATACTTATGTAGGTACCTACATAATATGTAGGTATATTCTTTCGTAATACCTAGGTACATAGTAAAAATATATATTTGTAAATCTTTTGGACATTAAAGTTGGTGTGATATCATTTACCCGGGTATTTCATATAAGAAAGCATAGAGTTTACTGGAGTTTACCGTAGTAGATAGATACATATATATATATTTTCTCCAGCAAAGTCAACTACTAAAAACTTCCATAAAACAACAATTTCGAACGGGCCATTTCGCACGGAAAACACAGCATCCTGGGGGGTAAGGGGGCAGTGGGGCGGACTAGGGGAACAACTGATGCCTGCTGCTTTATGCCCCAGAATTACGACTTAGACGTTTCAAACAATAACTCTCCCCATAAATACGGGACCGATTTCTTCACGCGTCATAGATTCGTTTTTACTTATAGGCCCGCCGAATTTTTTATCGCGAAAAACAGGGTGACTTTATCGATATGCATCTTTAAAAGTATATTTCAGTTATTTAACTTTTTTATATGGATCAGGTATCTTCTTTTTTAAATGTAGACATACAAGTGTTCAAAACCCATAGAACATCTCACAGTAGGTAAGTTCATTATATTTTATAGGTAGGTTTCATACATTTTAGAGTAGAGCCTAGCATCTAATCTGTGGTCTAGCCTAGTGATATTTTTTGTATTAGTATAGTAGGTATATCCTATAGGTATGTATCTATATTTAAGTTATTTTATTTATCAAATATTTATGACAATATCAAAGATTAAGTTGCTTATAGGTACCCACAAGATCCACAATTCAAATCCACACGACTTCTAATTTAGATACGTAATAAAGTACACCCTAATAAAAGAGCGTGTTTTCGCGAAGACCGTAAAAATATGTTAACGTTCACGTAGATAGGTAAAATTCTTGCTGGATCAAAACAGCTTTGGAGTAATACATATCTAGGTTAATTATTATAACTTAATTTGATCTAAAAGTTTATGGTCGATTTTTATTATTAATTCTTTATAATTAATTAACAAGCTTTACGTCTTCAGCTTCGCGAACGCTGCATCTCCGCGAATGTATTCTAAAGAAATAACCATGAGAATGAGATGTTTTACCCGCGGTAAAAAGTAGGTACCTAGCACAGGTATTAGGTACTAATACTAATAGGTAGGTAGGTACTCTGCAATTTCCTAACTATGTAAATACAAATTAGAAAATCATATCATAATAATTTTTGAATTTCGTCATTTATTTTTCCAACAGTTTTCCTTTGATATTTAGTTTTTCACGATTACATACAATCATAAAACCTGTTTTCCGTGTTTAGAAACCTCATAACTTAATTATTTATGATCAGATTTAGTAAAATTAAGCTGGCAAGCAAATCTATGCATAGATATTGTTTAATATTGCCAAATCCAAAAACATGTGATAAATCGAAATCTCTCTCAACTCGAAAAAGATACATATATTCCAACAACAATAGAACTATTGTTTTTCAAATAATATATACCTGATTGTATGCTATTGATTACAACTAGATTAGGGTATATGGGGTATACCCCATGGGTAATTTGTTCCCCTTATTTATAAAATAAACAAAATATCCAGCTTATTTGATCGTGCTTCACAAACATTTGCGTGTTAGCCAAAGCACTATCAATATTATTGGGACGTGAGCTAATGTAATGGATTTATTTCTATCTGCCCTTAAGCAATATTATCCATAATCATCTATCTATTCTTTAAAAAAAGTATTTAACGTAGGTAATTATAATTATAATTTATAATAAAATTATACTGACCGGTTGGCTTGGTTGGTAGTGGCCCTGCCTTCCAAGCCAGAGGTCGTGGCTTCGATTCCCACCCAGGGCAAATATTTGTGTGATGATGTTTGGTCTATGTCTGGGTGTTAATTATCTATATAAGTATTTATTTAAAATTGCACAAACAAGCGAAAGCTTAGTATGGGATCAGATCGTGCCGTGTGTGAAAATTGTCCTGAAATATTTATTTATTTGTACAAAATAATATGTAAATAATAAGGTTCAAGAATTTAATTCGTGACAAAACATTACCTATTTAATGAAATTGTTTATACAGTTAAAAGCCTTTGTCTGTATTAAATTAATATGCAAACCTATATATGTACAATCGTTTTATTATCTATTAGGTATTATTTCCATTATTTAAAAAAAATCATAAGTATCCCATAAGAAAATACACTCCACTTAACAAACTGTAGGGTTTACAAACACCGGCATAATCTCCACTTGCGACTTCGACCACAGGCGCCTAGGCTCCCCTCAATAAAGGTGGATTAATACTGCCAAAAGCCCAACTTACTTAATAAATATAAAAGCCTTCTCCGCCCGAGATCGTAAACCGCCCTCTGCGCTCAGCCAAGATTACTTACACCGTGTCCAGGGGAATAAAACCCCTGTATTTCGCAACACAAGCGACTTTTCTCGTTTCCTAAGGAAAGTTGAGGGACCATCATACATTGGACATGCTATTATCAGCTCTATGTAGATTGCTTCGTTCGCTTGCCTTGCTTTCTTTCAGATAAGGTTTTATGAGCGCTCGGTAGAAAGGATAATGTGCCTCTTTAATGTAAAAGGGAGTTGTGTAAGCGTTCAAGTTTTGCGGTCAAAATTGATAAGAATTTATTTTGTTGAAATAAAATATTGCTTCAAGAAAATCGTTTTGAGATGTCCTTAAGTGAGAAGAATAAGAAATACTGAAATAGTCGTTGTAGATCGTAGATAATATTATCAGCATTATAATAATTAATTTGTGTTCATGGATGAATGTATTTATTGCACTAGTGTGGTAGAACGACGAAACAATAGCTGATCGAATAAGTATGAAATCTGGTACAGAGAAAGGTCGTAGTCAAATAAGCACTTAGTATTAAGTAGGCTTTGTCTTAGCATACACAGCTCTTTATTTTACCCTATTTATTGAATTCTAAAAATGAAAATAAAGTTTCGCATTATACGTACCATATATTCCCATATTATAGCCACACGTCCTAAGGCCCGTCACATGGAGATAACAAAGTTGCAATAATTTATGACGGTACATTTTATTGCGAGCTCAGTTCGCACATGCGCCGCTTTCCTCTCGTAAATGTAACCCTTCCCGGTCGAAACGTATGCGTAATTTATTATACCTAATATATATTCTGAAAGGTTTCGGTTAATTGCAGAACCAGCTTCGTTGAATCCAAAACGAAAATTTCGTTGGCGAGTGTCGAGTGGGGATCGGTGCGACGGAGCTTGTGCAACTTTAATTAAATAATTTATCAAAAGAGTTCTATTGTTATGTGCGGATGGGATTATAAAATTATAGGTACTTTTATAAGGGAAATAAATTAACCTTTTATACTATAAATAATTGGGTACAGGAATATTTAAATTAACTATGAATAGAAACACAGATCACAGAAACTAAAGGAATAGAAATCATTAATAAGATAAGTATCTACTTAATTGTTAAACTTGTTGAAATAATTCAACAAGCTCTACATAGATGCTGAAAAAATAAAATTGTTTCATAATAACAAATTAACACTTTTTATTATAAAAGAGAATTTATTTAATCTTTTCCAGATGAAATTAACAATAAATTCTCATATTTGCCTACAGAACCATAAACATGAAACACACATTCAGAACCGCGCCGTGTAGTTTCAATTAATAAAACATTTTACGCTCATTTAAAGCAACTAAGTAGGTAGCTGTAGAGAAATCACCATAAAAATAACACTTAATTTCAGTTCGCAATTACGAGGCAGTTAAAGGGCTGGCTGGGACCCGACAGGGCCATTACATTACCTCACTTAACATATGAACTAGTATAGTTCTTACGCTCACCGCTCGTCGTTAACCGCTAAATGCTCTTACGCAGACTCTAACTTTATAGATTTCGCACAAGTGCCTAACTAGGTACCTACCTAAAAATATTTGCACAAGTAGTCGAACATATATAACACACATATATGTATAACATAAAATGGGTAAGTGGTACCTAGGTGCATCAGATAGTATAAAAATGTACAGTTCATCATCATCATCATCATTCCAGCCTTTCAGGACGTCCACTGCAGGACATAGGCCTCCCCCAAAGATTTCCAAAACGACCGATCACCAGCGGCCTGAATCCAGCGGCTCCCCGCCACTTTGATCAGGTCGTCTGTCCATCGCGTTGAAGGCCGTCCCGCACACTGTTGCTAGTAAGCAAATATACATTTTTCGAAAGCTTTGATTTTTACATAATATGCCGGGAAGGTACTTAGACATTAAAATATTCTTCATAACTTTATTATGTCTACTTACGTAAATTAGAAGAACCTATGCTGCAAAGATGTTAAGCTTGGTAAGTTTCGATTAATAAATTTTATTGAGTTGAAACTTATTACAAACTAAAACTAATATCTAACTATGTAGGTATTTAATTTAATAGCATATAATTTTCTCTTTAGTGCCTACTCAATTTATATTACATCAATACATGGTATGAGTATTTCATTCATAAATATTTCAAGTGCTCAGTATGTAATTTATGTGTTAATATTAATTAATGCAGACTTGCCCGCATTATAAACAATCATTTAAGACGATAACAACTTTACCCCCCACCAACACAATTAAACTGAGTAATTAAACACACGTGTTTTTCATCAGTATTTATTTATTGCAATGATATAGATATGTGAAGTGAAATTGCCTCTATAATTACGATACAATAGGAATAAGGGTAATAATTACAATTATTCAAAGTATAGGCCGTTATATAATTGTCTTTAGTTTAAATAATGAAATACATACAGGTTATTCTGATAGGTATGCTTTACATTTCATTCAAATTAAAATAATTAACGATGAATAATGGTAGGTATCTAAACCAATAGGTATATACTGTGACTTTAAACTATGTATTTAGGTATATTTCAATAATTAGAGAACGATTTCCACAATTTATACATATCTAGGTAATTAGGTGCATAAATATTATTTATCATTATTATTTAATGTTTATTATGATTATTATACATACTTCGTATTAATAAAAATCTTATAGGTTCAATTAAAAACTGCCCATCATTTTGGTACATACATTTACCTAAATGATGGCCAGTGTAATATTATTTAAATATTGAATACCAGTAGAAACATGCTGAAATTTTTTAAACACTATAATTTAATGTTTCATGATCTAAATAGAATATATTTTGCAGAATAGGTACTGTATGGAAAAGCATCGATAATCGAGGAATTTATCGCAAGCTGTTGCCGTCGGCCGCCGGTTGCGAGCTTCGCCCAAAAGCGCCCAGCTTTCTGAAACATTGAAATTATATCTTTAATGGAAGTAAGTGTTTGATTTATTTTAACAATTATTCGATTTTATTATGAATAATATAATATTTATATGGACACGCTAGCCCTCCCATTATATAATTTAAATTAAGAAGTATTTCATAGAACACACAACAAAGGATTTAAGTTTATTTTTCGTAGGTAAACTTATAGGTACGGCAGGTACAAGTGAAAACTATTGTTTTATTACTAAATCATACATAATAATTATGAATGTAGATATTATATTTAATTTATCAATGACAGTAAATAGCAAGAGGTAGCTATAATTAATTGCCATTCAATTCTACAATTCAAAAAGCTTCTTCCGCATCTCAAAATGCGTTATTTATTGCAAGTTCCCAAAAAGTCGTCATTTTCACAGTTAAGTGAGATGGTGATAAATTCCAGCACATATTAGTGCGTCATACCTTAATGCGATCGAATGACGAAATGTAAGAGCCTTGATAACGAGGGCTATAAAGTTCTGTCGAGTCGCGGGGAATTTCACTTGAGTGCTTTCCAGGGGCTCGATTTGATAACGAATTTGGAATGTCGAATGGTATGCACGGCTTTCAAGCTGATATATACCTATTTATATATAGGCACATTCTTCCTTTCAATTTAATGTAGCGCGTTACGCGCCTACTTAATTTTATATGGGAAATTAAAAGTTAGTTATTACCGAATTAATGACTGCAGAAACTTTTATTTAAATACTATAGTATTTTTTACGTGTAAAGTAAAAAGGTGACTAGGTACTGGATTCGTTCGATTTTTATTTTAGGTCAAATTGAATTATAAAACAAAACATTATTCGTTGAATTATGAACAGGCTTGCTCACATTATGGGTTAAATACTTTGGAGGATAGGAGAGATATAATAGACATTATGTTGTTATACGATATCGTGAACAACAAGTTTGACTATTCCACAGCGTTGGTAAATATAAAGTATCTTGTACCCACACAGCGTACTCGCCATACACGACTATTCCACGTGCCGGCTACATCAACTAATTATCTAAAAATGTCACCGCTCCATAAGCTCCCGGACATTTATAATAAAAAATTTTCTTCTGTGGATCCCTTCTGTTTATCGCGTACTAGTTTTAAAAAGCAAATTTTACAATTAATCAATACTGAAGCTCAGCTCACATAATAATATTATAATACATTAGCTTTTTACACTCACTGCTATTAGGTACACTCACACATTCTCATACACGCACTTTCACACACACACACACACACTCACACTCACAATCACGTCCTACTTATCAGGTTTTACTTAATATTAAATTAAGTTGGTTTTAATTTATTATGAATTCGTAGATATTTAAAACATTTCCTTTCTTTATAAATACTTATTGGGCTTGATCAATGCTTACTTTACCTACGAAATTAAAATATTTTCTCTTAAGTATCATTTGTAAAATTCTTATACTAGTCTTTGTTCACATACGTATATTATTTTTACTACCTATTGGTGTACCTTTTAATTGGCGTAGCTTAGTATTTATTCATCTCAAAAATTGTATCACTAGCTGTAAGGTACCTTATCATAAATAAATAAATAAATAAATAAATAAATAAATAAATATAGAGCTAGTAGATATAGTTACGTATAAGTAGTAAGGTAACGGCACCAGTCGTGGACAAGCATCCAGTAATGGACAAAATAAATATTAAATTTAAATATTAAGACCAAAATTAACGTTACATAATTTGGCAATACGTAAAATAAAAGTTTGGTTCATAAGCTATCAAAATACGACATTTCATCTAATTCGGCCAAAATGTTTGAAGATGGCAGAACGTTATGTTTAGTTGCTGCGACTCGTTTCGAAGAAATCCGTTTTTACTAAGAAAATCCTTAAGGAAGTGAGGACACAATTTTGGTTATAAGAATTTTTGTATAAATGTCAGCAAAATTTGATATTACTTTTATTTATAGTAGTTAAGTGTACGAAATATTACACGATTTAGTATCTTGATAGGTTATGTTGTTTAAATAAAATTCATCAGTGTCCATAACTGGATTTAATTCTATGGATATATCCATTTATGGACATATGTCGAAAATAAACTTTTTTTAAAGGTATTAATGACATGCGCTTTTCTGTATTGTCTTTTCTTTCTGATTAATAATATACCTATCACGACCATTTCAAACAAAGGGTTCCAATATTGTACAACAATTGTCCATGACTGGATTTGCTTTGGTTCCTATAATGGACAGTGATATTTTTTGTTAAAATTACACTAATGGGTCCAACAACATAATATCTATCTAAACATGAAGAATATATTTTAGAACAAAGGGTCATTATGTGCTGTGCGACTCGTTCTCGGCTTCATTCTCTATCACTGCGTAGAGAAGTCGCATACTTATGCGTATTGTAACTCATCTATCATAGAGATTTCTCTGATGAACTGTTTGGATCGTTGTCTGCTGCTAAATTCCACCACCATATAGCACACACGCTTAAATTTCATCCACACCATCTTGATAACAGTTTAAAAAAAGCTTTTTGCCTCGTGCTACAATTTGTAATCCATATCGATGGACCGATCAGATTAAGGCTGCTGGCGGATTCAGATTGGCGATTCACTTCACGAGTGTAGCGGAATGCCAGGCAGCAGAGAGATATGGCGGAACATCGTGAAGCGGGTAACATCTACCCCCCTAGAGTGATATGATGAAGAAGAAGAAGTCCCAAAATGGATGGAATGGCAGTACTTTTTTTAGTTATATTTTTCATCCCTGACTTATTGAGAAAAAAAACCATATTGGTGTTTCTTAACGGACATAACTCGTATTTAACGATGCATTTATCCAATTTTTGCCTAGAAAATGGAAATTAAGACTGTTTTAAATATTATAAGTATGCAAAATAATTAATAAGTACTATTTTTTATAAAAACATCCCCGATTTATTGTATTCCAATCATCATTTTCAAGATTCTATTGATAACTATAAGTCTTCTCCAAGTGTAAATAACTAGAGAAACGACATTAGGTACAGTCCATAAATAGGTGTTCATAACTGGATGTTGTCCAAAACTGGGTGTCCATCATTAGATTTTTCACTGTCCAACACTGGTGCAAAAAAGTGGTTTTTTTAATTTATAAATAACTTCATTATTTATGCATTGTAATCTTTTTTCTAACATTGGTTACGTTAAACTAACATTGAACTAAAGGTATAACTAAACAATATCCAATAAAGTTAAAAAACCTACGAGAAATTTGCAAAAAACTTCAATTTTTTCCTTTCTGTACAAGACTGGTGCCGTTACGTTATCAAGTTCGTATTGATGCGAATTGATAAAATAATATTATATTTGTTCGTATCAGAGTTACATTCAAATGTTAGAGACACGTGTATATTATGTGAATGAATATTCCCACGGAAAATATATCCAACATCAACTCCAGAAGGTACGATTCTACATCATGCAGTGGTTGCATACCTACTGTAGCCTCAGTGTAAATATTATACTGTTCTCTAGCTATGAATCTGTAGGGTGTTGGAGTCACTGCACATTAGCAACTAGCAAGTAATTTTCTCCAAAGAATCTCGTAGGTAGAAATTTCAGTATCTGTTTTTCCTACAATTACCTACTAGAAATAGATCCATTACAAAAAATCCAAGCTATTTTATCACACGTTTAAAAATTAATTTACCTACCTATATAATAATAGATATGTAGGTATTTATAAAAAAAATGTTTCAAAATTGTATCAAATCCTTTTCTTCTATTCCAGATATACTGTGGATACAAAACAACGGGGAGTGAATTTCCAAGATTTCACAAATCACAAAGGGAGAGTGACTTTAGCGCGTCCTTTGTTCCCGGCCTGCAAACTATGACGCATGCTGTCACTCTCGCACAAGGATAAACCCAAACCCGTCTCCTTCTCTCATTAAAATATGGCGGATGCTGCGTACCTCGGGGAGGCAAGCCGAACGGAATGAAGGGTGGACTGGGGTGAAGTGAAATGAAGCGAATTTTAGGATTTTCAGAGGGAGAATCAATATTTATAAAGGGCAAACTTCGTTTTAAATGTCGGATAGCATTAAGATTAGAGATGAAAATTGTTTAGGTATTTAACTGTAAATGTAGATGTATATAAGTATGATATTGTTAATATTATTTTCTAATACTAATAATTTGCATTCATTGTATTAGAAAATAATATTATCAATAAAAAAATAATTAAGCTATTCTGTGAGTGATCTGTGACCTACTTACTTCTTTCTCCGTTCTCGACCTTTAGTTATAGTTATGTACTTATACCTACCTATATAATAAATTGTTTTATAAAACCATTCAATAAAATCTTCTATGTTTGTGCTCGAATACTCATTTATTGATGTTGTTGCAACTTAACATAGATAGCTACTTAGAATAAGTATCTACCAAAATGCAATGCAACTGTATCTACCTTATCTAACACATATAAATGACCAATAAAAGCCTAGAACAGTACAGTATTATACATTAAAAATGGAACCTTTAATTAAAGAAAGAACCTCCTATCCAGGTAGGTACCGTTACCAGCTACGTGATAAAACCGTCCTCTACTCGCCGAGCTGAAGTAAAATAAACTCCTTCAGTTTTATTTAAACCTCACACGAAGAAAACTACCATTAATCCGTTGATTAGCAGTAGGGGGATTTAATTATTGCTGCCATGTAATTATCCACAACGCTAACGTTCGCAGAGTTATAGGCAACGTAATGGATCCTGACTATTTCCGCTAAGTAGGTAATGTATGGACATAAAACTTTTTCCAGCTATTGAAATAACTGTGCAATTGTAGAAGAATTAGTTTGACAAGTCTTAATTGAAAATGTGGATAGTAATTGTGGGCTTAGTATTTAAATTTAAATGATTTCTTTTAATCTGTTTTTAATTGTTATCATAATTTATTATTATAATATTAAGGTAGGTATACTTTAGCTAGCTACTACTTAGTTATTATTCTGTGACTAAGTCAAACCTTATCAATCAAACCTTAGAATACGTACCTACCTAGTACCTACCTACAATTTACTGAGAAACTGAGATACTTTCAGGCTACTTTAGGCACTTCATTTTTAACTGGATTTCATATGAATATAATATTTAGATAGAAAGCTTCGCCACCCCTAAAGATAAGAAAATCAAGAAATAGGTAATATAGATTACCATATGTGACAATATTGAACTACCTATGTGTTAGGTTCTTATTAGAAAAGTTGAAGTAGGTAGGTACCTACCTATCCCGAAACCCTAACTACTTAGTAACCTACTATTATCTATATACCTAGGTATATAAAAATGAAACCCGTTTTCCTAGGTCACGGCATCACGCGTGAATGGGTGGACCCACGGAGGACCGATTTCGATAATTATTTTTTTATAATATTTCTTGAAGTACGAGGATGGTTCTTATGGAAAGAAAATATCCTAAACATGTACCTACCACGGGCGAAGCCGGGGCGGACCGCTACGGCTAGTAGACTACAAGCCCGCATAGGCCAAAAATATAGGTCAAATGAACCACCAGGGGACATATCTAGAACGATAGCAGAGCAAAAAATAATAAGATTCATCACTATGCCGTCACTTGTAAGGTGTCCAACTGAGTGCAGATGAGAATTGAAAAGTACAGGTAGACTCGGTAAATTTTGGTCATATATTTTTGTACGGCATTCTTAACCATCGATAGATCCATTAAAAATAATAAGAAACCGCTCAGTGCCGTACAAAAATGGTGGTCCACCAAGTCGGAATTTTTATTTAATTTCCGAGAGTTACCGGGGGTAAATTTGGTCATTTGACCATGTACGGCATCTGTGTCATACTATTGCTATAGTGCTTTTAATCCATTATTCCGCAACGCCGTACAAAAATCATGGGGACAAGGGGAAAAAATCGAGAGATGCAATCCCCTCTCTTTCCCCACTCCAGGGGGTCATTTGACTAAGTACGGCTTCGGTTCCAAAACATTATCTAGCACTCAAAAGTACTATTAAAAGCAATGCCGTCAAAAAATAATTGTTCTTTTAAATGTATACCAATAATCATCTTAATTTCATCGAATTCTTGATATAAAGAGCTGTAGGGTCATTTGACCCTGTACGGGAACTTTTTTTTTAACATGATATTGTAAAATTCAATTGTTGTATAGTATTGCCGTTCAAAAGAAACCGTTCTAAAAAAAGTTATAGAGAAATGCAAAACCAGAAATTTTGTTAAAGTTTAAACATCGTAGATTAATGAAATATAATAGTTTTCTACACTTTATCCGTTGTTTTAAATAGTATTAACATAGATAAATTAGGAAAAAACGATGCCGTACATTTTTGTGCAGACCACATCTTTTAGGCTGATGAAAGCGACGAAAGCTACAATTTTAAGAGTGCTTTATGGCCATTTGATACAGTACGGCATTAACATATTTTTACCCAACTACGGCAAAGCAAAAGGAGGGTTATGGTTGTTTACAGGTCATGTATGTATGTTCATCTATTCCCTCGTAACTTCTAAACTACTTATCAGAATTCGACAAATGACATATCATTAGAGGCGTCTGAATTGTTCACTGGATAACCAACGACCAGCTAGCTAAAGGCTATATGGGGTTTCACAAAATCTAATGTGGCGCCCTCTAGCGGACAAAACATACAGAGTAAAAAAATAAAGTTAAGATAAATATGCAGTGTTTGGTATCATTTGAAAGCGCTTTACTTGTACATTTTGAATATGTATATATTACTAGCATTTGCTTGTGACTTTACCTGTATTCATGGACTGATTGCATATAATTCACATCTTTTCGTTCATAGCTTTTTTATTAGTTCATCAATTTAACGGAGTCCATTCCACCTGACTCCGACTTTCCAAGGTGATAATTAACCACCTCGAGCTTCTTAATATTAATGTATATTTATATTTTATTATAAAAATATAAAGCAAACATTTCGTTATATGGTTTTTTTTCTTTTTCTGATTTTTCCCCTTTGAACCAACGAAAATGTACGGCACATGAAAAAATATTATCTATGCATAAAATACTTTAAAAATAAATTTATTTCGTGTTGTGTCAAATGACCCCCTGGAGTGGGGAAAGAGAGGGGATTACAACTCTCGATTTTTTCCCCTTGTCCCCATGATTTTTGTACGGCGTTGCGGAATAATGGATTAAAAGCAGTATAGCAATAGTATGACACAGATGCCGTACATGGTCAAATGACCAAATTTACCCCCGGTAACTCTCGGAAATTAAATTAAAATTCCGACTTGGTGGACCAACATTTTTGTACGGCACTGAGCGGTTTCTTATTATTTTTAATGGATCTATCGATGGTTAAGAATGCCGTACAAAAATATATGACCAAAATTTACCGAGTCTACCTGTACTTTTCAATTCTCATCTGCACTCAGTTGGACAGCTTACAAGTGACGGCATAGTGATGAATCTTATTATTTTTTGCTCTGCTATCGTTCTAGATATGTCCCCTGGTGGTTCATTTGACCCATATTTTTGTCCTATGCGGGCTTGTAGTCTATAGTAGGTACTTATAATTAATATGCCTATAGGTGCATTAATCTGTACATACTTTTAAATTCCTACTTAGGTAGATACTACTTACATTAAATACCTTATAGGTACCTACTTATCAAAAAGTCTTTAATCTCTGCAACGGACTATACGCTTGATTTCATTTGTGTGCAATAGATGCCTTTGTCCAATTGCCAAGGGTTCTCCCCTTTTGACCCCTGTTTTTGTATCGAGATAATTGCGTAGGAGGTCAAGCAAATATAGGTACCGTTAATGCAATCCATTGAGATGAAATCACGTATCGTCTCTTGGGTTTATTTTACAGCACAAACATTGATTGGATTTATTAAAAGATCTCATGCAATATATAAATATAAACTTTAAAGTTTAAAGTGTTGGTAGGTTAATATCTTTACTTTTTATACCTATCATAATTTATTAGCTTACTTACCTACTTACCTACCTACTTACCTACTGAGAATTTATTTGATACCTCTCAACATTCTATGATTTAACTAATTGATTTCTATTTTTTATGAAACTTTCGTGAACAGGAATTGTAAATAATGCATAGGTCACAAATATCACAAAGAATTTTGTTATTTGAATCTCCATATATTAAATTATTTAATGAAATACCTACCTACTCAGATAGATACCTATAAATTATACCTACCTACCTACCTACTTAATCATAAATAATTATGACATAAAATATATGTGATTAATTACATTATACATACGAAACACTTGGTTAACAGAAGCTATGTTTTACATGTGATCTATCTACAACCAATCAATAAATGCAAGTTTTGGTTCTAGCCAGAATCAATATTGGCACAGACTAATAATAATATACTACGATATTGGCATTTAGCACAATAAAAATTACAAAATTATCACTTTATTTTTAACAGCGCCATCTATGACTTACATCTTAAACATATATTTCAAATTTAAAAAGCGCCATCTAGTATAAATCAGCAACAAACCGGTTATGTAATTAATGCCATCTATCGGAGAAGTTTAAAACAAATCTAAATTAACGCAATCATGAAAGCATAATAAACCTTAGCTTTAGCGACAGATGACTCTAAAATATAAATAGGTACCTACACCAGTAAAATATTTATTATTCTGAATTAATTATCTGAATATTTCCATATCGCGGAAAATAATCCTATGATTTGATGCAAAATGAACAGAAAAAATGGAAATGAAATGGTGCGAATTATTTCCGCGCATATATTTTGTGTACTTACACAAAAGTGACAAGTCTCGCAAGTGCCACAATTTGGACGAAATAACCCGGAAATTCATAGTAGTAGAAGAAACCATTTAAAATGATAAAAGGGCATTCAGACATTTAAAAGACAACTTTTTACGGTGATGTCGCACTTGCATTGAGCAACAGCGGGGTTATTTTAAAAATTTCTGATAATTAAACACCTATTTACCTATTGGTTTTAATGATCATCATGTTAATTCAATTTTTGCACTTACCACATTTAGATTTAAATTTTTCGATTGAAGCCTTCTGAATAATAAAATTAAATTTTCAGGGTAGCTATCTGATAGATAGAGCAAGTTTTTAAAAGTCAAACGGAAAACTTTTTTTATGTGATTTTATTTTTTTACGGGCCCTTGAAGTGGTGAACATACTGGGTAATTTTATCTTTCTTGCCATTTAATTCTTTTTTTTATTCCATTCAAAGATCTAACGATAGCAAAATATGTTACCATACTGAATTGGCCTATCTTTCAGCTTATCACACAAAAAAAATCAAGCATCTTCCGCAATCATTGACGTCAGCATGAGTGAAAATATCATCGTACTCGGCGATAGGTGAAAAATTGAAAAAATCGTCATAACTCCGAAAATACCAAAAATCGCATAACATACATGGGGGTGATTCGGATAGCCCTCTAGGTCTTCTACCTCTCAGCTTCCGTTCATCACTACTTTTTGGTACACCCTGTATATAATTCCCAAACACGAATAATGCCATCTATTGTTAGTTTTATGATCGTTTATGGGTTCAAAGATTTTTATTTAATTTGGTTAGATATTGATAGATGTCACTTTAACCAAATTGGACAAAATTGCCAGACATTCGATGAATCTCATGAAAATTTTAATTTTTAAATATTAAATAGGTATACAAAGTGTGGTGCAATTAATGAATAACCTGGTATCTGGAGGTTAAGGGCGTTGTGGCGGTTCAGAAAATTGAATTTTGCGTTTAGTAAAAGTCCCTCGGTTTTCGATATTTTCGAAAAATAAAAATACTTAAATTACACCCTTTGCCCCTTCTTGTTGATGATGATGATTGATGATGTTATTGCTCCAAACGAAGGAATTTTTTCAATTTTTTTTGCCATAGCATTCGGGAGAGATGCGCTATCGAATACAATATACCTACCTACCTACAATTCCGCATAGGTACATTTGAAAGGGCGCATATGCACATTTTTTTTTAACAAACCTACCTACATATTGAAATACCGAGTATAATTACAATAAGTAGGTATAAAGTACCTATTATTTCTAACTAGCTGTGCTCCGCGGTTTTACCCGCAGTGCTCCGCTGCTGTTGGTCTTAGCGAGATGATAGGTAAATAGCTTATAGCCTTCCTCGATAAATAGGCTGTCTAACACCGAAATAATTTCTCAAATCGGACCAGTAGTTCCGGAGATTAGCGCGTTCAAACAAACAATATTTCCTCATTTTACTTTTGAGTTGAACTTCTATCTACGAAACGAACAAAACTAGCTATTTTGTTACCTACTTAACTAAAAAGTTAAAGTTTAAAATTAAAACTATAGGTTGGTACGTGGTTGGTACGAACGAACCCACCTTTGAATACCATATCTACCTAATCTAAAGAATTTGTATTTGTAGGTATAATGCCCACAAACAAAACTAATAATAAAAAGCTGAAGCTTTTAAAGCTAAGTTTATAGCTTTATTGTGGTTATAAATTATCGCAACAAAAGACATGATTATCGGTGGCATTGTTAAATACCACGCTATGGACAAAAGATGACCGCTGAAATAAATATGGATTGTAAAACAGGGATGGAGTCTTCAATATAAACTTAAAAAGTATTGAAACAATTTTTAATTATTATGCCTAGGTAGGTACTTAGGAATCCAAAATGTTCGAATGCTTGTAATTTCAGTATGTACTTACATACCTATTTTAATTGAGAATAATGAAAAACAGTGACAAGATCAAAAACACCTACCTGCCTATATACCTACCTAACTAGGTAAAAATATTTATAAAATTTTATATACCTAATTACTTACCTACTTCGATAATTTTTAAGACCAAAAAAAATTAAGTCATGATGATTTATGATGAAGTTATTGGAGAAAAAGAAAATGCAAAAAAGGTACCTAGTAGGTAGGTAGGTACATAATTGAAGAATATATCCAGCCAAACTAATTAGATAGGTAGGTAAGTAAAATAACTTAACTGGTAAGTAGGTAGGTAATTATAACTTTGAAGAGTTTGAGACAAGAGTTTTCTATGTTACTAGATAATTTTTTCGCCCTAGTGTTTAAAGGAAAATCACATGGGAAAATTGGTAGAAATATGTTGATTACCTGTGTGTTATTATATTTTAGTAAGCCAGTTTAAAAACTTATCTACCAGTCCCACCCTGGCCTCAGATATTGCGTATTTCTATTGTTGATCAAAATTCAATGAATGATTTTATTAACACCATTCTAAAGGGTTAACGATTGTATGTAGGTAAGCAAGAAAATACACGAAACGAATTAGATTTAAGACATTCAGTTTACATTTTGAGGTGCGTGGAGGCGTGAGTGATAATGTGGAAACAAAAAATAAATGTAGTGTAGTGAATGAAAAAAATAAAAATAAAAAATGTGAGTGCTGATTTTTTTTTTAATAGGTAGGTACATAACGTGTGTCAACTTACCATGGCAATAATTCTTTTAAAGTTTAAACACTTTGAAGTCACTTAAACAGCAGGTAGGTATGCGAATTAATTAATTGAACTAATTTTAAGCTTTTTAAAAATGAAACAGCTCGAAATAACCAGAAAAATGGGTGAGCTTGTTATGTAGAGACGTGACAACACAGTAAAAGGGATCGAAAGCGCATGTGGTCGCCATTACAAAGAAAGCACACTGCTGACGAATCAGCGAAGAGAATTTTGCCGCCATTGCGATAAAGGCGGGCTTTCACGTCAAACTTTTGATCGATAAAAGCTATCGTGAGCTACGCTTGAAATTATCGCGTACGAAAAGGGAGGGCTACGCAACTGAACATGAGAAAATAACTTTAGATAATGTAGGTAGGTATATTATACCTACACGAGTATAAAATCTTTAGCTTCAAATATTTCATCCTAGTTTTAAATAGCTTTCCGTTTCTAGGACTTCTATGGAAACTGATAGTTAATTTAAATAGGTGAATTAGGTGAACCTAATAAATGCGTACAGCTCTATAAAATAAATTAGTCGGTTATTTTATCATACAATGTCAGTTCTTAAAATAATTCAGCAGTCCAATACTTACCTAACTGAAAGGAGCGGTAAAAGTGATGGAATTATGAGCGGTTCGATAGGAAAATAGTTCGGCAGATCATAGCGAGCGGTGACTCAATAAACATTTACCTATCTACTACTTGCCCAAACTTTTATAAAATGTATATATGTAAACATGTAATTGGTCTGTCCATACGCTTGAAGTAGGTACCTATACCTACGCCGTTCCTCCAGCTGAAGCTAAAAACATTCCACTCGGACAAAAAAGGAAGAGGCAGACCGTCGATAGCCAAAGCTGCTCTTATTTTACATGCAGCTTAGTTTTAATTGCTGAACTAGGTAGTTATTAAACTTGCCATTTGTAGGTCATTTTTAACCTTTTTAACTTACCAAAATTGCTATTTACAACTGCCTCTTTAAATCAATGCCTTTAACAATTAATCTGTTTCGTATAGTAGGTAGGTATCTACTTAGTTTATCACAGAGAAGGCCAATTGCACGCCTCATAAGCGAAGCGTTGAGGTGGGTGGGTACTACTGTCACTTCGCGCAAAACATCTGATTTTTCAAACTTAAAATGTCTTTATGTATCATACATTGCACTTGTAAGATAATACATACACACACATATTAAGAAAAAACACTATTTTTAACGTTCATGATATTTTTGATGTCATTTTTGTTATTTAAACTAGTTAAAAAACAGTTTAAAAAAGTTCTGTCTTGGACGTCCGTGTGTCTGTATGTGCGGATCCTTTTTCTTGTTAACACGATAGCGACCGAAATACTTTACTAATCGAGTCTTTTTTTTTCTCTTACGCTTGAGTATGCTCAGGAATAGAACCCTTTCATTTTTCAGGGTCTGATTCGATGTGGTTTAATTGTTATTAAATAAACAAAAATAATAATTAATAAATATTTATTAAAAAAAAATTATGAGGCGTGCACTTTTGGATTTTCCAAATTATTTTCGATTGCAGCACAATTATTATTGTAATACTTTTCAGGATTTGATCTTTATTAAAGGCTCTAGGAATTAGGATAGGTAAGGTAAGTAATAATATGTACCTACCTATGTTTTATTTTTTTTCGCGGTTCAATTCCTGACGGAATATCGATATTCAAAAATCTAACGATGCCGTTTTAGTTTTCATCAAAATCAGCCTCATGGTCATGACGGACTATTTTCAGCATTTTTCTCTACCGGCGTTTTTTACCTAGTTGAAAAATTCACTTGTATTTAGTTATGTAGGCTATAAATTGTACTACTACTTGCTACTTAACGTACCTAATATTAGATTTATTCTTGTTATCAAGAAAACATAGGTGATGAGATTGCAAAAGTGACTCCTCGATTAGAAATAGGGTCTACTTAAGTATCCTTCTAATTTTTTTGGCTCTTTCAAGTATTTCCTTTATTTCTTAAATTAAGATGTTAAAAAGAGGAATGTTAAGAATATCTACAGTCCTGTGTATATCATTTTAATTTAATTTAAAATATCCATTGTAGTAACTAATCTGCACAATAATTGTTCCCTGAAAGAAATTTCTCTATAATTATAGATAAGGCTCCATGAGCGTGTAGACACCTAAACGTTAAATTATTGTTTA